>NW_012105487.1:1137601-1138959 GCF_000951045.1 Mandrillus leucophaeus | reverse complement strand
TCTAGCTTAACCCTAGACTGTGAGTTCCTTGAGAGTAAGAACTTTGTCACAGTGATGTTTTAATATATTCTCACCACACAATGGAGGATCTAAGTGTGTGCTCAATAAATGGGTATTTGTTGGGAAATTTAAACAAGAAATAGTGAATTATTTTCTTCTAATTGGATACGCTTTCTCCAAATATATTTTTTATTCGAGAGTATCTTATTTACAGTAAAAATCACAAATATTATATATACAATTTAGTTTTGACAAATGTGTACATTTCTATCCTTTACCCAGGCCTTCGATAAGAAAATAATAATAATTTTTTTCCCCGAAGACATAATCTGATTATTTGGTTATTTGGCTGAAACAATGAATCTCTTTGATACATGGATTCTTTAATAATGAGTCTGTATTTAGTATTTAGTCATTACTTTATAATGATTCCACATTTCCTAATAACTTCTTCCCTGACTGTCCACCCCCATCCCCTACCCGTGCAAAAAAGACAAAACAAACCTCCCTTTCCCTCAGGAAGTAGTTGATTTAGTGCCTGTGTAAGGTAGTTCATACATTTCCTTCTCCTGTTTTGTTACCATACCCTATGCTTGGCACTCAGTACACCAGGAAAACAAAGAGGCATTGCCTGTCCCGAAGTTGCTTAGAGTCTAGTGGGGGAGATATGCATATGTGCATCCATAGTACAGCAATGTGTACATAATAACAAAGATCTGAAAACCCCAGTCAGGTTTCTATGTTTTGTCCTTTTTCACACCCTTCCAAGAGTTCTATCTAATGTAACTATGAATGGTCACTGTGTCTTTATTTTTGGCCCAGACTCTTCTAAATGCTTCGGCCTCACGTATCCAACTACCTACTGATTATTCTACTTGGATATACATCAGCCATTTAAAATTTGGCTTGAGTTGAACTCAGGCCACATTTTGAGTTGAACTTTCCCTACCACATTCATTGCATTTTCACTTGTTTTCTTGAAATCTCCCGGTTAAGTCAGTTCAGGTTGCTATAGAAAAAAAATTTAGTTCTGGCGTGGTGTCGTGCCTGTAATCCCAGCATGTTGGGAAGCCTAAGTGGGCAGATTGCTTGAGCCTCAGGAGTTCGAGACCAGCCAGGGAGATTATGAAGAAATTCTGTCTCTGCCGAAAGAAAAAAAATACAAATACTAGCTGGGCGTTGTGGTGGCGGTGTGCCTGTAGTCCTAGCTAGTCAGGAGACTGAGGCTGAAGATCGTCTGAGTCAAGGGAGTTCAAGGATGCAGCAGACAGTGATCGCGCCACTCCACAGAAGCCGGGGTGGTACAGGGAGACCCTGTCTCAAAATAATAATAATAATAATAATAATAATAATAATAA
>NW_012105487.1:1133733-1136496 GCF_000951045.1 Mandrillus leucophaeus | reverse complement strand
TGTAAGGGCACTCACTCCATTTATGGGAGGTCTATCCTCATGACCTGATTATGTCCCAAAGGTCCTCCTACCTCTTAATACAGGGGGATTTCAACATATGAGTTTTGTGGGGATGGAAACATTCAGCCTCTAGCACTTCTCTTTCCATTTCTATTTCAATTAATGGCATTACCTTTTGCACAGATTAGGAGCCTGAGAGTCCTATTTGACTTTTCTCTATTTCTCACATCTAATTTATGATGTAGTCTAGTATATTCTGCCTCTGGAATTCCTCTGAAACCCTCCTTCTTCCCTTTAGTAACACTGTCACTGTCTTTGTTCAGCTTTTCATCTTCATTTTCTCTCAGTTGGATTATGACAGTAGGCTCCTAAAGAATCTTTCTATCTTAATTTATCTTCTTTTAATATGATGTCCTACATAGGTGCCTGGGATTGTTTGTCACATGCTGTGCCTTGACTGGATTAAACTCGTAATTACTCACCCATGCCTCTTTCTTTCCTGCCTCCTGTGCCTGATGCTCTTTCTGCTCGAGACTCTGTAATCTGGACATGACAAAAGCCTTCCATATCCATACCTCTCTCAAGGGACTGCTCTTCCCACCTTCCCTACTGCAGCGGGTGGCATAACACCATGTCCCACAGTCTCCAATTCTTCTCCTCTACCTCCAGAAACAACTAACTGGTCTATGTAGGGGCATCTGAGCCATGAGGAGGCATTACATAGGCACAAAAAGATGAACTGGGCCAATCAAGTTCCTTTTCTTTTGGGACTTTCCATGGAGACATCTCATTCTGAGAGAACAGTGATTCATGGCACAGTGACTTAGTCAGTGAATGCCTCCGGTACGAGGTGGAGGTGGACCCTTCAGGAGGCATAGCCATCCAAAGTTGTGAGGAGGTACAAACATGAAGGAGCAGCCATGAGGGAGACAAAAGATAGGCCAAATGCAGGGTCAGAAATCCACTTGACAGTGAGGAGGGATGGTTGGAAACAACTGAAGAGAATCTGACTAATGTGTAGGCTGGAGTTAGACAGTGATCCCCTGTCCTTCAGTGTCAGCTGCCAGGTGCATTCCTTGAGGCTGAGTGATTTGGCTTTTCTTGGGTTCCTTTGTATATGCATCCTTATATTAATCCCTTACTTTACCCTCAATTAATTCAGTGAGACTGTTCTTCACAGCTAAAAGAACCGAAGTAAAATGTTTCCTCTAGGCCAGGAGTTCAAGACCAGCCTTGGCACTATGCTTGGTTCTACGTTTAGTGAGACTCCATCTCTGCAACACACACTGTGGCCTGCCGTGGGGAAGGGCAGGGGAGGGAGAGCATCAGGATAAATAGCTAATGCATGTGGGGCTTAATACCCAGGTGATGGGTTGATAGGTGCAGTACAATACCATGGCACACATTTACCTGTGTAACAAACCTGCACATCCTGCACATGTATCCCAGAATTTAAAATTTAATTTAATTTAATTTTTAAAAATGCAAAATAAAAAATGAAATTAGCTGAGCGTGTTAGCGTGTATCTGTGGTCCCAGCAACTTGGGAGGCTGAGGCAGGAGTATTGAGTAAGCCCAGGAGTTTGAGACTGCAGTGAGTAGTGATTGCACCACTGGGCAACAGAGCAAGACCCTGTCTTTTAAAAAATAAAAAGTAAAAAGTAAAAAACAAAATGATTTTCCCCACCCTCCCCGTTTCACCTCAGCTAAAACATCACCTCCTCCAGGAATTCCTTATTATTTGGTTGTACCACCGTTTGCTGCTTACCACTGTCTTAAGTTATAATTATGTATGGTCTTCTCTCTAGATAGGGAACATCTTGAGACTGAAGACGTCGTGACTCACATGAATTTGTATAAATGAAGAAAATGTGATGGGACCTAAGTAGGGTGTGGGGAGAGCCTTCATGGAGAGATCATACTTGGCCTGAGTCTTCCCAAAAGCAATCCCTCTGTCTTACAATACAGCTGTCACCACAATTGGCTTGATGTGGAGTAATAAATGTTAGGTTTGCCTAGACTAATCTTGCCTTCCTGTACATGGAGTATTTGGAGGAAGGAGAAAGAAGTAAAGTGATTTTCCAGAAGTCACACATTCTGACATACGGAGCGCCAGACCAAAAATCAGTCACTTCCCATAATGTGGATGTGCACACTCACAGAAAGAACAAGACTCTACAGAATGATCTCATTTTCAAGTAAAAGAATTCTTGAGATACAAACATCAGCAATGACAACCACGCCCCATTCCCCAGATCTTGCATGCACACAGGTTTATTATAAATATTTTATTATAAACTCTAATCAGAGCCCAGTCCCTCAGTTTAATAGTCATAGATTTCTGGATTTTGCTTCTGCTTACCTTCCCAGACTTTCTTCCTCTTCTGTCTTCTCACAGACTGGAGAAATCCTTGTCCTTCTAGCAGGCAGGCACACTGCTTTGCGTTTCTGTTGGTTTTTGTGTTTTTCAGACAGAATCTCACTCTGTCACCCAGGCTGGAGTGCAGTGGTGCCATCACAGCTCACTATAGCTTTGACTTCCTGGGCTTAAGCAATCCTCCCATCTCAGCCTCCCCAGTAACTGGGAGTACCCGCTCATGCCACTATGCCCACCTAATATCTTCTTTTCTTTTCTTTCTTTCTTGTTTTTTGGTAGGGATGGGGGTCTCCCTATCTTTTCTAGGCTGGTCTTGAACTCCTAGGCTCAATCTATTGGCCCACCTCAGCCTCCCAAAGTGCTGGGATTGCAGGCATGAGTCACCTC
>NW_012105487.1:1128811-1131683 GCF_000951045.1 Mandrillus leucophaeus | reverse complement strand
CCCCTGTCCTTCAGTGTCAGCTGCCAGGTGCATTCCTTGAGGCTGAGTGATTTGGCTTTTCTTGGGTTCCTTTGTATATGCATCCTTATATTAATCCCTTACTTTACCCTCAATTAATTCAGTGAGACTGTTCTTCACAGCTAAAAGAACCGAAGTAAAATGTTTCCTCTAGGCCAGGAGTTCAAGACCAGCCTTGGCACTATGCTTGGTTCTACGTTTAGTGAGACTCCATCTCTGCAACACACACTGTGGCCTGCCGTGGGGAAGGGCAGGGGAGGGAGAGCATCAGGATAAATAGCTAATGCATGTGGGGCTTAATACCCAGGTGATGGGTTGATAGGTGCAGTACAATACCATGGCACACATTTACCTGTGTAACAAACCTGCACATCCTGCACATGTATCCCAGAATTTAAAATTTAATTTAATTTAATTTTTAAAAATGCAAAATAAAAAATGAAATTAGCTGAGCGTGTTAGCGTGTATCTGTGGTCCCAGCAACTTGGGAGGCTGAGGCAGGAGTATTGAGTAAGCCCAGGAGTTTGAGACTGCAGTGAGTAGTGATTGCACCACTGGGCAACAGAGCAAGACCCTGTCTTTTAAAAAATAAAAAGTAAAAAGTAAAAAACAAAATGATTTTCCCCACCCTCCCCGTTTCACCTCAGCTAAAACATCACCTCCTCCAGGAATTCCTTATTATTTGGTTGTACCACCGTTTGCTGCTTACCACTGTCTTAAGTTATAATTATGTATGGTCTTCTCTCTAGATAGGGAACATCTTGAGACTGAAGACGTCGTGACTCACATGAATTTGTATAAATGAAGAAAATGTGATGGGACCTAAGTAGGGTGTGGGGAGAGCCTTCATGGAGAGATCATACTTGGCCTGAGTCTTCCCAAAAGCAATCCCTCTGTCTTACAATACAGCTGTCACCACAATTGGCTTGATGTGGAGTAATAAATGTTAGGTTTGCCTAGACTAATCTTGCCTTCCTGTACATGGAGTATTTGGAGGAAGGAGAAAGAAGTAAAGTGATTTTCCAGAAGTCACACATTCTGACATACGGAGCGCCAGACCAAAAATCAGTCACTTCCCATAATGTGGATGTGCACACTCACAGAAAGAACAAGACTCTACAGAATGATCTCATTTTCAAGTAAAAGAATTCTTGAGATACAAACATCAGCAATGACAACCACGCCCCATTCCCCAGATCTTGCATGCACACAGGTTTATTATAAATATTTTATTATAAACTCTAATCAGAGCCCAGTCCCTCAGTTTAATAGTCATAGATTTCTGGATTTTGCTTCTGCTTACCTTCCCAGACTTTCTTCCTCTTCTGTCTTCTCACAGACTGGAGAAATCCTTGTCCTTCTAGCAGGCAGGCACACTGCTTTGCGTTTCTGTTGGTTTTTGTGTTTTTCAGACAGAATCTCACTCTGTCACCCAGGCTGGAGTGCAGTGGTGCCATCACAGCTCACTATAGCTTTGACTTCCTGGGCTTAAGCAATCCTCCCATCTCAGCCTCCCCAGTAACTGGGAGTACCCGCTCATGCCACTATGCCCACCTAATATCTTCTTTTCTTTTCTTTCTTTCTTGTTTTTTGGTAGGGATGGGGGTCTCCCTATCTTTTCTAGGCTGGTCTTGAACTCCTAGGCTCAATCTATTGGCCCACCTCAGCCTCCCAAAGTGCTGGGATTGCAGGCATGAGTCACCTCACCCCATGGGTTTCTCTCTCTTTTTCAAATAATCCCCTTCATACTGCCTGACATGGATTTTCTGTCTCTCTGGGAGTCTAGATTAGGTATCTCTCAAGCTTTCTCTGATCAAAGCAGTCACAATCCCTTTCATTGGTACCATAGTCGCACTTTTCTCTTAGGTTTTTTTTTTTTTGGCGGGGGGGAGGGGAATTAGTCACATGGTGTCTCATATAATAGTTATTTTTGCACTTCTCTTACTGCATCTATTAGATTGTGCACTTCTGGTGGCAGGCATTTTATGCAACCATCTGGACTACAGTTCCTTGGACTCAGTAAATATTTATTGAATACGTGATCTCATGGGGTCATTTGTTTCTTTCAACATCTTGTTTCCACTACTCTCCATAAAATTCATAGATTGTCTAGTACTGATCACTTCCCTTTTATCTCATAAATACCTTTAAGTGACTATCTGCCACTTATAAAAATATCTAAGGAGGGGAATTAAATGATTTTGACTTTTAATAAGTTGACAGAAAATGTTTTAACCATATAGATTAAACCAATACAATCACTTTTAATACAAGCTACTCTTTTGAATGTTTGTGGGCAGTGCAGAGCAATGTAATAAATGAATTCAGCCTTCATGGAAGCTAAGTACTTAGTGGAAGAACTAATTCTAATAAAGTCAGAAAACATGAAAATGTGGAAGGAACAGTGATCTAAAATGACTTCCATGAATTCCATAATAAATGTTGCTGAATGTCTGAGTTATTTTGATTTATCTAAAATAATGGTTAAGAATTGGGCTCTCTTGCAGTGGTCAAGGTTAGAATTCAAGAATTGCCACTCACACTGGCTTGGTTGGATTATTCTATTAAGAGTTAAAGCATATGGAGCCGTGAGCACAGAGCCTGGCAAAGTATAGGCACTCATTACATTTTCTCTGCTATTACTTTTAGATTGCAAACTCATACAGCTATTTTAAGAGTGTTATATGCCAATGCCACTTGCAGAAAATTTGTAAAACTTAGTTTTTTTTTTCCGGTGCAATTACTCTTTTTAAAGTTATAAATTACATGTAATTAGTAGTATCAACTAGAGGAGATCAAGTACTGTTCTTTGGGGTCTAAATTAATCACATGAGTAGTTATTCTCTAAGCAGAT
>NW_012105487.1:1106238-1127916 GCF_000951045.1 Mandrillus leucophaeus | reverse complement strand
AAAAAGAAAACCTTTGCTTGCTTAAATTCTTGTGCCCATTTCAAATCCAATCCTGTTCCATTGGCAGACATTACCTTAACTCGTTTACGCATTCATTGACTCAACAAACATGTTTGAGAACCTAATAACCAATTGTTACTGTCTTTGATACTGGGAATGCAAAACTCAGGATCCTCAACCTCAAAGTACCTGGAGTCTGAAATCTGGTGCTTCCTGCAAGCAAATAATCACAGATTGACAGCTCATGTCCTAAAATGGTGATGCTTGGATATGTGCTACTGGTCCTTCCTAAAGAGAACTTGAGAAGTTTTCAAAGAGAAACAATATTCAGGACCAATATATGGGTTTGACTAGGAGAGGCAAGAAGAGAGACTATTTCAGAGAATGGGGCCACCATGATAATTACTCTTCATAGGTGCCAGAGTTACTGTCTTCTTGCATTAGCTATGCTGAGCTTCCTGCAGTTCTTGATGTTAATTTTATGCAGTCTGTGTTGGTGAGCCATGAGGAAGGACAAGGAGAAGTACAGAAAGGAGAGTGTTGCTCCTTCTATAGTCTTGAATACTCCAGTGCCCATTTGATATTGGCAGATATTTGAACACTGGCTCATTTAACCTGTTTCTGTCATCTCTAGGAGGCATGTGCTTCTTTATAGCTTGGGGGTAACTGGGAGAACATCATAACAATTCCTACTTCTCCAGCCTACAAATGGAGCCTTTTGGAGAGAAACATCCCAAGCAATGCCTTGGCTAGTGGACACTCTTCTTTGTCCAGCTGGGATCCAACACCAACTGGGTTCCCTTGATGTCTACAAATGGTGGACTTTCTTGGAGCATCATGTGAATAGCCCCAAAGGATTGTTTATTTGGCACAATGACGAGAACTTATTAGTGTAAGGAACACGATTATATTTTCAATTTTAATACCCCTACAAAGCTTCTTCTTAAGAACTTGGTTTAGTTATACAAGAATAAAATATAATTTATTCAAACTTCTGAAAAGATCACAATTGGGTCACTGTGTATATTTTTCTCTGTTTTAATACAAAAACTGTTAATCAGAGCTTTATGAGGGCCTCTTTATGAACAGGGATGGGATGTGGGAATGCTGTGGGGATACTTTCTTTTCTGGCTAGTGAGATGTTACTATTTTAAACATTACATCTTAAAACGTGTGGGGTCTGGTGTGTTTCCTGCCTGAGACAATGCTTATTAATTGCCCTCTGTCTTTTTGATGGTAAAAGTCTTTAATTTGTTCTGGTAAATGATGAAATGGCATATGGTCCATCTATTTCTGGAATACCATCCACGCATTCTGGTTACCCTTTGGTCCTATCATCCTTCTCCAGTGAATTTCCACATGTATTGGAATACATGTTTTAACCTGGAGTATGTTTTAAGAATAACACTTTGTATTCAGTGACCAGTATGCAGCAATGTCATTTAAATACTGAAATGTTGGCATTGTTTGGGTATAACATAAGTTTATAAAATAACAACTTGATATTTATAGGGCTAAATGTCAGAGGGGAGTCGTGATTTCCTTCACAGGATCAGAGAGGTCTTTAGCAAACCAGGGAACATACGTGATTGAATGGAATTTCTGAAGTCAAACTTGTCTGCCATTATAATCCACTTTTCAGTGTAGGTGGAACACCTGTAGCAGAAGTTAAAAAAGAAATGTATTTGTGTGAGCCTCAATCCTATCTCTCCTAGTGGAGTCAAGGCGTAGCATTTGGTGGGGAGAAGGCAGAGTGCTGTATTGGAAAAAACTTAGGCTTTGCCATCGCATAAATTTAGATTCACTTAAAGAAAAATCCCTGAGCAGACAAAACCAGCTGGGCCTCCTAAGTAGCAGTCACCTCGCTAGATTTGCAAACATAAGCAAAACTTAACTTGAGCTAATTCTTATAAATGCCTATATAAAAGAAAAACAGAACGTAAGCTAAACCAATCACAGCCAACAAACTTATATAACTAGGGAGTCTCCAGTGGGATAGACCAAAGAAGGCAACTGTATAACCGTAGACTGTCAAATATGTTCTTTGTATGACTTCCACATTCTCTGTATAAAAGCCTGTTTCTTACACTACTTCAGTGGAGCCCAAGAACCACTTTTGGTTTGGAGCTACCTGATTCACGAATTGTTTGTGCACATAAACTTTAAAATTTTACTATTCCTCAGTTTACCTTTTCAACAGTTCCAATTCTGGTCACACCGTTTGCTACCTTACGAATTGAGGTCACTTGTTCAGTTTACTCAGACTTTGGTTTCCTTAAGAATACCTATCTCATGTGATTGTTGGGAAAATTCAGTAAGTTAATACACATGAAATCTTTAGGACAGTAGCTGACAAAATGACTGCTAGTTAAATCGTTACTATTAGTGGTAATAGCTTTAAAACTAAATTCTCACAGGTTTTTGAGATTATCAAATGCGAATAACCCAACCCGTGCCAAAGCGTTCGGCATAAACCCCAGGTGACAGAAGACTTGGGTTGATGAAGAGTGTGGGTCAAGTTTTCAATTAATCAGAGGAACCATGAGGTTAGTAGATGATGCAACAGGTAGGAGCAGAGGGTTCTTAGATAAAATGGATGAATTATAGGTAATTTTTTTTAATACCTAGATAATATAATAATGGATTCACAATACAAAGTGGGAAAAATTCCAGCCTCATTTTCTCATCCTAGGGTTCAACTAGGGTGAGAAAAGAACATTTAAGTAGGCAGCAAGACAGTGTCCATAGAGTTTCAATAAAGGCAAAAGATGGATTTTGCTTATAGAGAAAGTTTGGACCATGTAGAGACTATTTTTTAAATTTTTTTAATTTTTATTTTTTTTGAGACGGAGTCTCACTCTGTTGCCCAGGCTGGAGTGCAATGGCACAATCTCGGCTCACTGCAACGTCTGCCTCCTGGGTTCAAGCGATTCTCCTGCCTCAGCCTCCCGAGCAGCTGGGATTACAGGTGCTCACCACCACACTCGGCTAATTTTTGTATTTTAGTACAGACGGGGTTTCACCATGTTGGCCAGGCTGGTCTTGAACTCCTGAGCTTGTGATACGCCCACCTTGGCCTCCCAAAGTGCGGGGATTACAAGCGTGAGCTACTGTGCCGGGCCGTAGAGACTATTTAATATCATTGAAAGAAATTCTAAAATGTGTAGTGCAAGGGGAGGTGTTGGGATTTTTTCAGGAGAGAAGAAATACTGCCGTCAGTGAAACTCTATCCTAGGGCTTGCATCTCCATGCTTCCAAGGCTGTGAGGCATAGTCAGTGCAGGCAGCGCAAGGTTTTCAAAGAATTGCTGCTGGCTAGTCTGCTGGTAGATGGCAGTTGCTAGCCTTGTCCTTAGGCACTCTCCTGGCTTTCCAAAGGCCCTGCTTACAGTTCTTCTAGAAAATCTCTAGAAGATTTTCCACATTTGCCTCCGTCTTAACATTCTCTTGGTTTTCCCCACTTTGATTCAAAGAGTCTCTGGCTCCATATGTAGACTTCTATCTGGATTTGAGTTCTCCATAGTTTTGACCGTGTTTTGGAGAACGTAGGAATTATTATTGAGAAATTATTCTGACACATGTTAATGACACAAAGACAGATTTCATATACGCCACTGTAGTACAGGAGAGGGACTTCATTATGGATCTGAGTTCAATTCCAAATACAACAGAGACAGGTGAGGATTTACAGCTACTAGGCAGAATGAGAGACAGTGGATAGAGAATTACTAAGAGGATCTTAATTAGATATTAAGGGTTGGGGGATGAGGAGCTTGATGCTATATTGAAAATGGGTGGGGGATTCTGATTAAAATTTGGCTAAAGAGGGAGTCTTTGTCTATACAAGTATGCTTGGCTTTCTCTGTTTTGGCATCTTACCTTTATGCTGGCAGAGAACCGCCTGCCCCACCTCTTTATTCTATCTTCCAGCCTTCATTCCTGAACTTCAGATTCTTGAGATCCACAACAGGATCATTCTCTACTTTCTGTTTGAAGTCATGCAGTTGGAGCAGGTGATGGTATCAGGATTCAGATAATTTACATTTGAGTTCCAACAGGAGCTCTTAACACGGCCTGCCCATCAGACACACCTGGGGTCGTTTAAAAGACGCAGCCAACAAATAGAAAACAAGAGTCCTCTCTATCTGGCCTCACCTCAGGTCAATTATATCTGTATCTCTGGGGTTGAACCCAGGCATTCGTTTTTTGTTTTTTGTGCTTTTGTTTTGTTGTTTTGTTTTGTTTTGTAAAACTTCCCTAGTGATTGTGATGAGCAGCCTGCTTTGAGGAGCAAAGACACGGAAGACCCCTTGCTCAGCACCCGATGGGTATCTCCGTTTGCTGTCGTACTGGGACCACAAGCAGTAAATAGAACAGGACTGGTGATTATTGTGAGGCAGGTGCTATTTTTCTCAGAAGAGTTAAGTGATTTATATAAGATGATAGAAGGAGCTGAGAGCGGTCTCTCTCTGATATCCGAATCAACGCCGACTCTATCCTTGAAACAGCCACAGAAATACTACTGATACTACTGAAGGTAGGAAGCATTAAGTCTCTTTTTTTTTGAATATTGTTCCATCCTAAATGGTTTTTCTTTGTTACATATTTAGTTTCCTTTCTTCTGGATATGTTGTCTTGCATTAGGGCCCACAGATGTATTATGAATGGCTTAACAACTTTATTCTTCCAACTTTTCAGATTGCATTTTGTATAGAAAAGCGATCCAGATTTGATTTTAGTTTCCTCATATTTCCTAAATGACTTTATCAAGCAATCTGCTTTCCAGATTTGCTTTTATTTTTCTCATATTTTTCTAAATGTGCTTATCAAGCAATCAACTTTTTGCCTCCCATATGCACTGAACTATATTAGAAAATAAAATATTAAAACCAAAGAGCAGAAAGTGCAGATTGCCAAAAGTTTAAGGTAGTTTTAAAATGTGCTTGTTTCCCGTATGAATGAATGGAGAGTTAGTATATTCAGTACAAACTATGTTCAGAATATTAATGCACAGAGTTTTATAACATGCTGTGTATGACACAAAGTAATTATGCAGTGAGTACTGAACAGTCACATTCCAATGTATGCTATTGACATCTTTTTCTTGTTTAGAAGTGCAAAGTGGAAGCAGAATATGAAACAAAATAGTTATTATTTTATGGTAAAAGATTGAAATGTAAAGACGAATGGTAATGAAATAAGCATGTGATTAAAGCTAACGATGAAAGTAAACACTATATCCAAAGGTTTTGCTATTTTGGTGAACTGGATATATTTTCTTAGTGATTTCTGATGATTATGTGTGAGAAAATTCTATCTATTAGCCAACATATAAATAGAGCCAACTTGTTTGATTCATTGTTTAGCTGGATCTTGAATACATTTAGAAAGGCCTTTTATTTAACTGATTTGATGAATCTGATGATCTATTTTCCTAAAAAAGATTTCAGAGGGGACAACAAAATATAATCACTAAGTCTTAAGAGCAAAAGTAAACAGATTTAATACTTTACCATAGGAAAAAATGTTAAATATTTCATATAACTGATTGGTCTAGGATTTCACTTCAAATAAATCCTATCTCCTAGATAGTCATATGAAATTATCTGATATTTCAAAACAACTTAATTCATTTAGGATTTAAGGGAAGCTAAATTTATTGAATCATGGGAATAAAAGGAATCTCATCTAGACAGTTTATTCAATTTTTTGACATTACAGATCAAAAATATATGTTTAAGAAGCTATTCTTTGTAATCTTGTAGCGTGTGGTTCATATTACATTTTGACACAGTGCATATTTGTTTTTTTCATTTTAAATACTGACGCCCCCTAGCAAACTCTCGGTTCCAATAGGGCAGTGAGCATGTTCTGTCTTTATAACCCTAGTTTTTATAACAGTGCTTAGAAGAGCAATAAATGAAGCTTAGAAGATCAGTGGTGCTTAGAATCTGCTGAATAAATGACTTTTGAATTTTTATTTTATTTCTGTTCTCTTTCAAAATATTGCCAGTGAAAGAGGTATCCTGGTTTCTATGGCTAACCAATTGTAGATTTTTTCTTACATTTAATCAACTATTCATTCTGAATTGGAGAAAAAGAAAGATTTGACAGATATATATATATTCTAACAAGATGTTGTATATATGGCAGTAGTACAAATGCAGTTTCTGGTATGGGTGAAATTATAGCCATATGTGTGCCTAATCAACTTAAATCCTGCCTGTGAAAAGTGAATCATGTACTCTTATTGTTGTTTCACATGTATATATTAATATATCATTATCTGGCTCTTTAAGTGATTCAGATATTATGATGAATCAAATGGGAAGTGGGATGAAATTTATCCTTGCTTAGTAATCTTAACCACATAGGAAGTTCAATCAATGCTTTTTTAGCGTGCAAGGGGAAAAGTTAAAAAATACTCAAAGTACTTTATAAAATAGTTGTTATAATAATACTAATTATAAATCACTCATGCCTATGTATGGAAAGAGCATAAATAAAGTTAGATGGGCTCTTTATATTAACACCATCATATTAACTCAGTATGAGTTTACGTATATGATTGAGGATAGTTTTAAAAAGTCACTATGTAAATGTCATATACCAGACATACTCTTTGATCAGTTACTAAGAGTAATGAGGTGAGAGTATGATAAACTTTTATAATAATATTTATTATTATGACAAAAGATCTTTTGAGATCTTTTGTAAAACTGTGGTGACTATGTTAATAATATATTATATTCTTGAAAAATGCCAAGAGAGTGAATGTAAAGTGTTCTCACCACAAAAATGATGATTGGGAGTTAAAGCATATGTTAATTAGCTAGATTTAGTCATTTTACAAACACATTGTACACTGTAAATATATACAGATTTATCTGCCAATTTACAAAAAGAAAACAGGTCAATTGAAAAATGGTTATTATTAGACAAAAAGCTGCTTGAGGGCAAAACTTATAATTACATATCCTTAGTGACTGAGAAGTAACTGGTGCATAGTAAGTCCTCTGCCACTGGCTGAAATTGTTGAACCAAATTTAAATAATTGGATCTATAATCATGTGTTATTTATTTATTTAGAGATGGAGTCTTGCTCTGTTGTCCAGGCTGGAGTACAGTGGTATGATCTCAGCTCACTGGAAATTCCGGCTTCTGGGTTCAAGCAATTCTCCTGCCTCAGCCTCCCGAGTAGCTAGGATTACTGGTATGCACCACCACAGCCAGCTAACTTTTGTATTTTTAGTAGAGACAGGGTTTTGCCGTGTTGGCCAGGCTGACCTCGAACTGCTGACTTCAAGTGGTCTGCCCGTCTTGGCCTCCCAAAATGCTGCGATTACAGGTGCTCGGCCGCCATGAGTAATTTAATTTCTGAAACTTCGTTACACATAATAGAACTGCATTTATAATCTTAATTTTTTATGGCTTAGAAAAATTTAGGAAGAAAGCAAACTGTAGCAATGTTTTACATGTATTTACTTTATTTCACTGGGAATACTGATCATCACTGTAGGATCATAATTGAATAATTTATCTTTTTAAACATTCCCATTTGAGAGAATGCTGGTTCATTCATTCAGTCAGTCATCCATTTTTTGATTTAATGAGCACTTATAGAGTAGGTACTTCTTTGAGGAAACTACTGTAGTGGAATAAAATACTAAACTGGATCAATGAACTGGAAAATACAACAGATCCAAATATTTTCCTCCCGTCAAAGAGACCTTTATTTCTTTTTAGAAGACCATGCTGCCTATAGGCATATTGGACACAAATAATTCTTGTTTACAATGTAAACAATATACTTTTTGAAAAGAATTTAAAGGTTCTTGATATTACAAATTGTGACTTTTTAAATCAAAAGTCAATATATTGGTAGATAAATATCTATTTTCATAAGAAATGACTTGAAAAACATTTCACTATAAGACTTGAAATATAAACATAGTGATCATTCATGATGTTGCTTTTTTTTTGGTTAGCATGAATATACACATTTATGCTTGTTCTCATTTTGGGTGAGTGATTCTAATAGTATTACATATTCCGTATTACTTTAAAAGCATTTTGTCAACATATTGTAATATAACATACAATGTATTTTTATATATATTTTTCTAACTTAGTCATGCTTTTAGTTTAATAGCATAACATATTTTAAGCATATTTTAAACTATAATTGGTAGAGGCAATTTAAAGTATACATGCTTTAGTATAAACATGATCATACAGCAAGCATATTAACTTGGGGAAAACATGCAGAAACACAAGAAGCTATCATTATTTTCGTGAAGCCATAATTTTGTTATTTTTATTTTTATAAATATAGAATAAAAAAAAGCCCTGAATGGTTTGGCAATCATGTGGGGATATAATGTACGTAGTAATGTTACACAGTGTAATAGTTATTATTTCTTGATGGTTCTTCCTTACTTAGACATAAATTCCAATGTAAATCGGTTTGCTTGGGACAGTTCTAGTTGATACTTGTTGTGCCTTCTAAATTGTTAAGAGCATCTACTTGTATTTTAAAAAGTGACCTGCTTTGGATGATTAAATATGTGGTCACTGCCATCACAGAGCATTTTGTAAGAAGGGTTGTTTGTGAATGAACTAGTTGTGAAAGTTGACAGCTCCTCCCAGGATTCCTAGGAAGCCTGACGTGACTAGTTACTATGGTAACAGAGTACTATGTGAATACACATTTCACACAGTCTCATAGCATCATACATGTCCCAATCTCCCTTTCAGTCTTTCTTGTAAATGGTGATCTGGCTTCTACTTGGTTACTCTCTGTGACCAAATAGAAACTACGACTTCCCTCTGCTTCTCGTCTGTATTTTTCAGTGCTTAGGAAAGAGGGTGCAGCTGGAGAAACCATATAAAAAACAATGCAGCTAATTGTTTCCAGTCAAGAAACTCCACCAGGCCTCATCTTCCTTCTTCCTACTTCCTTCTACATCAGTTCCCGAGAGCCTGGGATTTTGACTTTTTTGTTGCAGCCTCTGCCAGGTCCATCTCCATGGAGTGAGCAAAACTAGAATCACCCTCAGGAGGCACTTTGGAAACACAGTCCTCACATTTCTGTATTACCGTGTCGAGTGATTGTCATGAACTTGTAGTGACTGGGTATTAAAGTAACTAGGCTTTCTGCATTGCTCAGAGATGTATTTAGCCCTCAAAGCCCTTCAAATATCCTTCAAACCAGTCCCCATAATGAAAATCCTGTATATAATTTTCCGGATTTGGAAAGTAAGTCTACTATACATTAAAAATTATTTTCCCATGGTTTTATTATACCGTAAACTTTTTGAAAATGCAGCTACTGTGTCCATGGAGAGAAGATTCTGTATTTGTTGCATTCCATATTTTACCGAGCATTGTGTGCTGTTGTTGTAACAAATCATAATATGATGGCTACACTGGTTTTGGTATTTGAATAACTGATATGACACATTACATCATATCTGTCTTCTCATTATCTTCCTGACCTAAGCATTTACCTTCTGAACTACTACTATTTTATTATAAATAATTTTTACAAACTATAAAATCCTTTTACAGTTTATATTGTAATGAGGACTTTTTTCTGATGAAAAAACATTGAGTAGGTAGGTCACATTATCTAAGAATATCCTTTCTGATATAAAAATGAAGAGTTGGGTGTCAAAGGATTCAGTACCATTGTATCATCACTGCTTGTGGAGCCCAGACATTGCATTACCCATGGGCCTAAAGTCTAGACCTCTGGCATCAGAAAGGGTAGGGCACTGCCAGCTGGGCCTCACTATGCCTGTGGAGGAAATTTGGACACCTTTTCCATTTCCAAAAGGCTTTGATTTTCAGATAATTCTTTTGCAAGGAATGAGATATGTTTACCTTAACATATGTATGTATGTATGTAACATATGTATGTAGCTTAACACATATTCATTTACATTTCCCTGTGGGAGCACACAGAAGAAACTAACATTTCCTTTCATGTGATGACCCTTGAGCTATTTGAATAGAGCTGGCATTCAGTTTCTTCTCCCAATCCTCCTAGGAATGTTTTGAAGGCCCTGGACTCATCTTCAGTCAGGGAGGGAGACTCTTCCCTTTCAGACCCAGGACATTATGCCTCTACTATTGCAAGCTAAGACACCACCCCTTATTTATTTCCTGGTTCCGGTAATCCCACAATAGTGTTGACTTACACTGCTTTTGAAATCAACCAAGCCCTACACAGTCTATTGTAATTACTGTAGTTGAACTTCCTTTAAATGTGTAATTAATTTTGTCATCCCTGGAACTCCATAGAAACCTAGAGACATAGATTCTTTGTAAACAAATAATGATATAAATAAAGATATCTCCTTGACCCCAATGCAGTACCAATTTTCTGTCCTATACTGTAATATGGATTGGTAAAAAGGTAGTGGTGGAAGTAGTGACAGAATCCAAATCTGATGCAGACTCATGGTTCAAGAATCATTAAAGTATGTTTTGTTCTTCCAGCTTCTCGCCTGGATGTCGGTTAACTATTGAGGGTACAAAGGCAAGATGGGTCTTTGGGGTAATGAGGCAGAAGCAATTTTAGCTCCTGATGGGAGGTAAAAAAGAAAGAAGCTAAAGAGAAAATGCACACCTTAATAGAATAACTCAAAAAAAGTTATGGAGAGTTGTGTGAGTAATAAACAACTCATTCAGAAAGTTACTTTGGCTTAGAAAGTACCTAAGCAGCCTAATTATGTAGTCATTTCACATCTATCTTATGTGAAATTGGCAGTACCAAACAAACAGCTTCTCTTTTTTTCTTTTCTTGTTCTAGGTCTTTGGAAAATAGTCACTTTTTTCTCTGATAGATTTAAATTATCTCTTTTGTTGAAATTGATTTGTGTTACTGCTTTTCATTTTTCAGCAGATTTTCTCATTATTCGTTGGTATCAAAGTGTCAATAGATCCTGAGAACAGGGTACACTTATGTCCTGTTTATGTGGTGCGCATTAAAGGGCTTTATTTTCAAGTCAACTTTCCTCCACATTGTGAGTGGCATATGTATACCTATTGCTTGGTATTTTGAGTTTTAAAATATTTAAGCAAGAAAGCCTGAAACTAATTAAATTCCAGTGGTTTATTTATTAATATTAATTTACAAGCTTGTAGCTTAATCAGTATCCTGCTTTCTTTTTTTTTTTTTTTTCTTTAAAGACTTGGCATAATTTTACATAGCCTTGTGATTGCCTTGAAAAGGCTGTAGTGTTCTTCCATCATTAGATGACAGTTTTCTTTTCTAGTTTGATAACTTTAAGTTCTCAAGTCAGTAAGCCTATAGCGAGCCATTTATTGAAGGGGTGTTCACTGTGAATAGCGTGGCCAATTAAATGAGGAATAATTGGTTTAGTTGAGCACCTTGCATTTCTTCTCTGGTTTAGAATACTGCAGAAACTCGACAGTTCTTTCTCATGCTGGTGTGTGATTTTGCTTTCTTTAAAACCTGATGTGCCTAAGTACATTTACCCTACCAGTAGATGGTTTAATTTGATTTTAATGATATTCTATTTGGCTCTATAAACTGTACTGAAGCCAGCTCTGCCATGCTGTTAAAAATGTAATCTATAATGGCATTAGGTGATAATGAAAGCAGATATTAGAGACATAACCATTTTCATATTTAATAGAGAAGCAATGTGTTCTAGGTAATGAAGTTAGGACTTTAACATAACATTGTAAGCACATGTTAACTCTGTATTTTGGAAGGCTGTCTTTTAGATCTAAGTAAATATAATTCAAAATGTCCCTATACTTGTTTATCTGTTAGGTGCTGTCTTGTTTTGTTTTACACGTAATAACTGCCAGGATCATTTATTTGGCAGAACCTCAGAATAAAAACAACCCAAACCAACCAAACGTACAACTAAGAACTAATAAAATCTTTGAAGCTTGAAACTGTAGAAATGAGGTAATGTTTTTTTTCCTTGGATAACTACATCCAATCTATTGTTTGAATGGCAAACAACTAAGCAACATTTGTATGCTTTCTTTTGTAGTAAGGTGGAAACATTTTTCTTCAGTTTTTCAACTGTTAGTTGGAATATTTGCGATCACTTTAAAGAGTGACAGTAATATGAAGCTCCCAAGATGACCAGCAGCATAACCTTTAGCCTATTTGTGTTCATTTTAAAATATGCTTTTATTGAATAATTAATATGTCTAGGCACTTTAGTGTGAAAACTGGAAATGTCTCCTATCCACTCCAGTGTAACCAGTGTAAATAGTTTCCTGTGTATCCCTGTATACATTTTCTATGATATAAGCATACATGTAATAGATTTTTTTCAAAGAGACAAGATCTTGATATGTTGCCCAGGCTGGAGTGCAGGGGCTATTCACAGATATGATCATAGTGCACTACGGCCTAGAATTTCTGGGCTCAGACAATCCTCCTGCCTCAGCCTCTCAAGTAGCTGGGACTACAGGTATCTGCTATTGTGCCTGGCCTAACATTTTGTCTTCTAAAAATTATAAAAACGAGGGAATTGTACTATGTGTACAGTTCTCCAACTGGTTATTTCATAAACAATGTACTGTGCAACCTTTTCTGTATCAGGCACATACTTTATTTTTTTTCTAATGAATGCCTAGGATGACATTGTAGGTATGAACTTCATGCTTAATTTTAGTTTGTTCTTGGTTGTTTTCCAATTTTAAGTTTGAAGTTAGATGCAGTTACATGAACCAAGTGAATTCTATTCTGGTTTTCCTACCTCTAAAATGCCTTTTGTCATTTGTTCTGGTATCTTCAGAGATAAACAAATACATTTTGTAGGCAGGCAGAACTACATAAAAGAATTTTTTTTCTTTTTGGCTTATTTCTTTTCTCAATGATTTCTTTATCCCTGGAAATAATACAATGTAATTCTTCAAATATATAGCTGACACATGCTTTCAAACCAAGCCATTGCAGGTGAGACTGACCTGGAAAACAGATCCAAAATCAAAGTGATCACATCAGTTAAGCACAGAATACACCCTCTTACAGCGAAAGACGTTCAGAGCAATTCATGAGTATGAAAGACAAAACAGGGTTAGGTTAAGGATTAGGAATAGATGACCAGGTTGGGGAAAGAAAGTTAATATCTTACACTCCCCACATGATATTCTTGTGTTTTTCACCCTCCAACCTCCTATAAAATGGCAGCACATAATTTAGGCAATCAGTTCTGTCTTTGGGATGAGAATTGGACTGGGATTTAGGAGACCTTGGTTGCCTTATTCAGCTACTATCAAAGCCAAATAAAGTTGCATGAGCATGACTGTAGCAGAGAATGAAAGAGAATGGAGTTCAGGAAAAAATTAGGGCCGAATTAGATAGGAAATAAGGAGAGGGGTGTGTGTGTGTGTGTGTGTGTGTGTGTGTGTGTGTGTGTGTATGTGTATGTGTGTGCTGAGAAGTGAGGAGACTGGTTATAATGTTATACAGTAAATCATTTTATAGAAGAAGATTAATCTGGGAGTAAATTGCAAAGCCAAAGGATTACATGACTAGGCTAATAAGTTGTGTTTTTTTGTTTTGTTTTGTTTTGTTTGTTCGTTTTTGGTAACTGAGTTCTGAAGTTGATGAGAACCCAGATTTGTATGTCATAGCAGTAGAAACAGAGAGGGAAGAGTTTGAGAGTATTCATATTAAAAGTTGAAAACAGCACATTGTTGGTTTGAAAGATGGTTAAAGAGCTTTAATTTCCTAATTATTTTGATGGATGAGAAGGAGGGAGGGGACTTTTTTATCAACTAGTTATGTCCTTTTGAAAAACAAGTTGTTTTTTTTTTTAAGATCTAAATTTTAAAACATTACATCCTTTTAAAACATTAAGTTTTTGTTTATTTAAAGAGATATGTTGTTATGAACAGGATGTTACTATGAAATTTTTTGAAGATTGTGTTTCTTTTTCTTTGCCATAAAAATGAATATGATCATATTGTGGATAATTGTCCTAACCATAATTATAGCTCTGTTTTCTAGGGAAACAATGAGATATATTCTTGGAAGAAAATAAGTTTAGAAAATACTCGTTAATCTTTCTAGTACAATTATATTCATTATTTATTTTGCTTTTTAAATCAGTAAATTATTAGCTACTGAAAATTATAATTACTGCCAATGAATAGATAAGGCTTTACATATTGAATCATTTAATTAGTGATTAACTACTTTTTTGACTTTACAAGTAAATCATTCAGTTTTGGAAATTTAAGTCAACCACTAAATATTAATATTCTTTATAGAATTTTACATTGTTTCACTAAGACTAAAAGTGTACCTAAGATTGGCTGTTGTGAAGTTTTAAAAATGCGTATTCTTTTATTCTAAAATATATTAATATTATGTATTATTAGGATATGAGCAAACATGTTTCCTTCAATTTTTTTTTAACCATGTATGTAGTCAGTCATTACTAAGAGAGAGTGAGTGGGGAGTTGCTGCCCCATCCCTTTATCTGTGCGTACCACTGTTCCGAAGATACTTTGTTGATGACATATATGAGCAAGATACTTGGACAAAGAGCCTGTTTTCTGATCCTCTAGCTAATATGCATATATATGAAAAAATAAATAACATTCAGGTGTGTGCTGTCTTTGTTCATGTTCAAAGCAGTCTCAAGGATTTTTTCACAGGGGTGTTCTCCTGTATATACTTGAGGCCACCATCAGATTTTTAAAGCCAGGCTTAGAATAGTGACTATAACCAGGTTTATCTTCTCTTTTGCATTCATGGTATATTGCCTTCTAAACTGTACCCAAATTCTTTATTAGAATCACTTTTAACAAAGTGCTCCAAGCTGTAACCTTCAGTTGATGAATCTTGCTCTTTGGAGAACTATTTTTATTCATGCCCTAGACTATTACCAAGCAGACAGCTTGAAGGCAGTCCATTGTCCTGATAGACTAATAAAATCAACATTCATACCTAGTTTTCCTAAAGTATGTGTATATGTCATTATCCATTCATGGTTTGCCTTTCATGCTTTTCATATACATCAAGCCAAATGTCTGGGGCACAAAGATGTCCAATATTTTCTTAATCTCAAGGAGCTGATAATTAAGTGTTACAGGAGAAATTATCGTGCAGTTAGAATAAAGCTGTTAGGTATAATGTGAAAACATGCTCGAGGGCATAAAGGGAAAAAATGGTGAGAGTGTTTATACACTAAACTGCTATCATCATTGGAAAACAGCTGCTTTTAAACCGAATAATTTCTTCAGCAATCACTAGATAATAGTTAAAATGAAAGAACCATCTCTTTAGCCCTTATTACATGCTAGGCACGTACAAATATTTAATTGTCAAATACCTCTTTAAAATTAACCTTATACCAAAGTATTTTACCTTGATTAAAAAAAGCTCATGAGTCTTTTCTCCAAACTCAACAAATCACAATTGTATAATGTTATGAAGAACTCATGGATTAAATGTTTGTTTCGTTGCTCAGCATACATTTTAGTGTATTTTGCTTTTCTGAGAAGGTGTCGTACCTTGTTTTCATTTAATTTCTATAGCATATACACTTTGTGCTTAAGCTGTCTTTGTCTGATCTGCATTTGAGGAGCAAGCTATGTTAGCACTGTGAGCCATTCTCATTTGCAACTCAATAATTTTGATAGTGCTTCTAAGTATGTAGACCTGTATTATAAATGTTAGGGGAGGTTTAGAAATGTAATGGGAGAGGCGGTCCCCATTTTTATCCTTTGTGTTACTTATAATTGGCTGACTTTTAACACATTCATGGGGTGTTTTATACGTGGTCCTGCGTTTAGAAATCAAATTCAGATTTTAGCGATTCCTTTATTGGCATTTTCTTTCCTATTAAGAATTTGAATGTGCACATACCAAGTCTTTTAACCCTTCCTAAGCATCTTTTATCATTTAAAATATTTGATAAACTTATCAGACACCTCAATCAATGTTTTTCTGAACGGAAAAATGACTTAATATTAATCTTTACAACCAGAAATTTGGGGAAAGCTATGCTTGCATTAGTTGGAGACCTCCCATGCTTCAATGTATGTTGCTTGAGGTTGCCTTAGTTTGTTGGATAGCCAGGCCCCTCTTTGAATTCACTGTATGCTTGTGATTAATGTAATCTCACACAACTTCTCTATTCTTCATCCAAAACTCAATGTTTTAATGAGATATGCTTTTCTGTTTTGTTTTATATTTCTATGGTTTTCTAAGTTGGTTAATGAAAGCTTTTAGTCTGAAGGAAGGGAAATGCCTGTGGGATCAATGCTGAGCCTCTGTGGTCCCTACAGTTACTTTTTTTATCGACTTTATCAGAAAACTGAGTGGATCATGGTAAATTCTCTGCTGGTTTTGTTAAAACTACCAGTGGACAGTGAAACACATGGAGTAGGCTTGAACCTTAATTGAAATCCAACATCAAGTATTTCTTATTATACAGTCTGTCTTTTTTCCTTTTGGAATTTCTTTTGTCTGTTACTGTGCTATGATAAGCTCATCTGCAATTTCAGCACTTGGGAAGAGGTATTTTACAAAGGAGGGGAGGATGCAAGAGGAATGATAAATGGCAAGGAAAACCACTCACTCTTAATGCTTTTTGTCGTACTCATGTCCTCTTGTCCTGTCAAATATACCTTTTCTGCAGTGAATTCAACTCTTGTTAAGTGGCATTGTCATTTTACAAGGGAAGACTAGCCAGAGAATTTCTGATGGATGCCAAGGAGATGGAGTGGTACTTTACATTTTGTAGGTGATTGATAGGTTTAGTGTCTTGTATCTAGAAAGTGGACACACAGAGTAGAGCAGCTTATTTGAGACTCTTCTTCCTCCCTCCATGGCCAAGGAAATTATAGGAAGCATTCCAGTTAGCTGAATGGTTCATAAATATGTGACAGTTTTTTTGTTGGTTGGTTGGCTTTTGTTGTTTGATACTAATGGACCAAGAAAAAAAAAGCAAATTTTTATTTTGAATAATGAGGGTGAATGAGTAATATGAGTAATATGGTTCTTTTCTGTAACAGATTTCAGATAACTTGATTTAATTGGGAGTAACATATTTTCTAACATAGAAAAAAGAATATTGAGTTTCCAGTTCAACATGGTAACATGAGCAAATATGTTTATCTTTATACCCTCCTGAATATCTCACTAAGACTAAAATAAAAGGGAAAAAAGGATAGAAACATACATGAATAAAGAGGATTGGAGAGGAGATAAATGTCAGTTAGAAATGCTATGAATTTATCGATAATATAGATTAGAAGGAGGGGTTTCTAGAGCAGAAGAAGTTGCATACCTAGTGCTTTCAGGGGGAGGTGCCAACAAACAGGAAGCAAAGTGATGATTCAGAACCTGGGAGAGGACAGCAATTGGCAATGTGAGGAAGTACGGAAGCCAGGTGTGAAATATGGGACTAAAAGAAGTTTGTTCAAAGTCTAAGTAGGGGATATTATAGTTTTGGTATATGTTATAGTTTTGCTAAATTTTATAAATGTTACTATATGTTATAGCTTTCCCTGCATGAACAGACACTGACTACCAAAGTGCCCTTACTGTAGTCAGAATGAGGTTTATTCTATGGAGACATTGAACTTAGAGAGGTTCCATACATTGGAACACCATGCACATCTGAGGGTGGAGTCTCACAATACACAGTGAGATATCCCATCAATTATTTCCAATAGCATCGGCAGACTGGCCTGTAACTATCCCCTCACGCATCTCTACACAGATTAGTGAAAGCTAATTTTCTGGAGAAACTGGCTCCAGAGGGAGAGATGGTGACATTTGAAGAGTCAGGTCACATTTGAAAATCTGTTCACTCTGCAGTGAAACCCTTTGGTTGACAAGCTGCAGCCCTTGTGCATAGTGTTCCTAGGCTGTTTATTTTCTCACTTGGAAATATATACAAGAATCACTAAGTGTTTGGAATGTGCTCTGACAAGAAATAAAGAGGCCACAGAAGGGGAAAAACCCACTAAAAAGGAAATTGGGGAAACTAAATTATAGGTATGGATCAGAAAAAATGACTTAAATAAGCAAGAGAGAATGTTAACTTAGAGAAACAAAAGAAAAGTTGCATCCACATAAAAGAATGTGATGCTATTACTGTCAGAACTATTGAAGAACAAGAGAGACCTTGTGAGAACTAAAAAATTGGAAGCAGGAGTAAAATAAAGAGTAGAAGCATTTGAACATTAAGGGTGTATCCTAGAAAATAGAACAAGTAGAACATATAGTATCCAACTTATGCTGTTTTCAGAAAAAGAGCAGAACAAATAAAATAAAATGAATTCTCAAAGTAATAAAATTAAGTACCAGGACTGAAGGAAAGATGCTTCCACATGCTGAGTGCATTGCCAAATTAATGAAACATGGGTAGAAACACCATCGCAGAATTTCAGAACCCTAGGCTTGAAGAGCAGATCACAGAGGCCTCTAGATGAGAAGAATTCATGTGTTGTATATGAAGGATTAGGAATCCAAGTGACATCGGATATACATGCAGCATAATGGAAACTAGAAGTGAAAGAAAATCGCAAAACAATAGCTGTTTGACAGCTCTAGGGAACAACAAACCCAAATTGGAGCATGAGCACTGAGGGCTTCAGGAATGTAGATCAAGTGATATCTTTGATCATATGAAAATCCATGCTGAAAGTGGTTTGAATGTTGGAGAATTTTGGATTCTAAGCAAAGGGGAAAAGGACAGGCAACTGTTAAATCCAAGAAAAATATAAGGTTTTACAAGAAGGGAAATATCATAATAGACTATTTGGCTTATCAGAGAAAATATGTACTCATAATAATGCAAATACTGCCTAATACCTTTAAAAAGTGAAATTTGATATTTGTTCCAGAATAATCGACTCTTAGGAGTTATACATTTCCTTGCCATTATTAAGGAGTAATAAATTACCAACTATATTCTTTTAACTGCATTTTAAAGTTATTCCCTTATGTGTATAAATTTTTTAAATATTTAGCTATTTATTAAAGAAAATGCTCAAAGTAAAGGAAAGGGCTTCAATTCATTAGAGTAAAACAAATAATATTAGTAAACGATTGGAATCAGAATGCTTTGAGAGGAAATGAATTATCTTGTTACTGATAGATATTTCAGAATTTTAAATGATATTAAGTATATGGACTAAGTGGTATTGTTTATATACGAATATTGTGACTTTCACAAATAGTGATAACCATCTGGGAATATTTCTTCCGGAAAGTAGTGTATATATTATGTATATGAACATATATATATATTATAATGATATTCTTTTGATGTGATGGATTCACTTTGGGACTATAGCCACAGAATTATGTAGTATAGCAGTTAATTGATTAGCAGTTTATTAAACTGCAAAACAAAATTCTGTAACTTTCTTTTCTATTCAAATACTAACGCTTTAAAAATAAGAACTGGTATTCAACAAATCTTCATGGCAGAGTACAGAGTGATTTTTAAGACAGGTGAAGTATTGTGTTTCTCATTGCTAATTCAACTAATTTCTATTTTAACAATAGCAGTTTTTAAAATTGCAATGCTTTTTGCTTTTTTCTCTAATCAACACCATGCTGGTTATAAACGAAAAGGTTCACTTAAAATTTTTTTCTGCAATATGCTTGATTGTTAATTTCCAGGTCAGCATCTAGTCTATCAAAGTTTCATAGGATGATAATTTATGGTTATAATGGATAGTCTATTTAAAACTATGATGAGGTCACTCTGTCTTAAGAAGCTGAAGTACTGTATCCCATTCTCTCACTTACTCAGAATTGCATCCCGTTAGTTTGCTAATTTCCCATCTTTAAGGACTGTGTTTTGTTCAAATAAAACTTCAGCATTCCCACTGCCTAATTTATTGCTAGCAGTTCACATTCATCAATTGGGTGCCTGATTTATTAGGGAAATCACATTGCTTGCTTTCTTCCCTTCCCTCCCCTCCATTTTCCTTCTACTGCCCTCCTTACCAGATAGAGGAATGATTTCTCTTTCCCAGGTAGTGCTTTCTTCTGTTATTTCTTGGATTTGAGGGCTCTAATCTTATCTCGTGCTGTATATAGTGCAGATTTTAAGTTTAACTTAAAACCTTCCCTGATTCCAGTGTCCAATATACTATTTTAAAAATTGTAGTTGAATGAATTTAGCACATTTTCCAGCAATAACAATAGAATCAGAGATTCAGAGAAGTAGGGTTGAAATGGACCTTAAAATGTGTTTAAATCCTTCAAGTTCAAATAAAAAATTATTTTTCTTAAAGCAGGAGCATTTATATTTCTCTCTAGAAAATATCAGTCAATGCACTCATCTAATAAATAAAAGAAGTTGCATCACGAAGGCCCTGCCCCCAAATGCTCCATATCTGTGAGCAGACTAGACAGCAAAATACAAGTTGCCCCTGATCTTTTACCAAGAATTCTCAGCCCATTTCAACATCTAGTGAGGCCAGCATTAGCTGCCTACTGTACGGGCTTTCTGATGGGGTTACATCTAGTAGCGCAGAACTTCTCAAACTCTCTATGGTGATGAATCAATCTTCCTCTTCCTCCCCTCTTCCCCCTCCTCCACCTCTTGCTCTCTTTTTTCTTCCAATCCATTGCAGATTGATTCTTTCATAAAATACAGCTGAATTAATTTATAAAATTGTGTAAAAAGACACATAAAACACCTGCCCCTAATTTTTATTACTAGATCTAATAGACAAGAAAATGTTGAGTTGCTACCAAAATTTCTAAGTTTATTCTTTTTAAAAACTTTTGCTTTAAGTTCAGGGGTACATGTGCAGAATGTGCTTGTTTGTTAAGTAGGTATACGCGTGCCATAGTGGTTTGCTGTATCCATCAACCCCGTCATCTGCATTAGGTATTTCTCCTAAAGCTATCCCTCCCCTAACCCCCACCCCCACTTTTTCTTAGGCTCTGAAATAAAGCAGTTCAGTCTGAATAACATTACTCTACTCTGCTACATTTGATGACCATGTAGTGAGCTTTCAATTTAATTTGTGCTGAGATTGGACACATCTAAAATATTTGGTAGTACAAATACTTTCTTTATATTTTCTATCTGTTTTGGGGACCATTGTTAGGCATGTTTTTAATGTCAGATTATATATGTTAAATTCATTATGTAATATAAACTTCATAGTAGTCAACTCATCAAAGTTTCTTTTTTAATATTTTTGTTATGCTGACCATTATATTGTTAAGAAATTTATGATAGCATCATTGATGACAAATTATATGTGGACAAACGTATTAAGTAATAGGAAAATAATGTGGGGAATGTATGTGTGATATATGTGATATATATCAGTTTTCAGCACTTACCCTACCTGTGGCCTCTCATAGAATGGTCTTTCCTACCATTTTTCTTTTCTTCCTTTTCTTTTCTTTTCTGCCATCCAAACTTCCACCTCATTTCTTCATGAGCGTTTCACTGTTTTGTTAGGGTGTGCCTCAGTTGCCAGTTTTGACCTGTGTTCCAAGCCCAGGTCCCATTTTGTGTGGGGTTAGCAAGTTCCACCTCCTCAACAGGACTATGCCTGTGTGGCTCTTCTTCATGCTGTTTTACTTACATTGCAGAATTGTTAATTCAGTATGGAGTACCATGATAAATATTTGGGATAAAAAGAGGAGGGCATGGACCCTGCACCCAAGGACTTAGAGTTTGGT
>NW_012105487.1:1103272-1105363 GCF_000951045.1 Mandrillus leucophaeus | reverse complement strand
TGGGATTGCAGTATATTCTAAAGAACATGGAATCTGAAAAAGGCATTGAAATGTGTAAATGTTAAGATATTTCAGCTTTGGAGCTATGTGTTCAGACACCCACAGTTTATACAGCTTGAGTGGTGGCCCTTTGTTTTGTGCTGTTTTTAGACCCCTCTAGTAGGAATCAAAAGTGTTTTACTTTTTAAGACTCAACTGGAGCCAGCATGAAACCTATCCCTCTAATGTATTTGCCTGGAAAAAAAGAAAAAAGGAATTCATGTACAGCAATTGAGCTATTAAAATTTTGTAGGCATTTCTCTATATTTTGGAAAACTTAGGAATATCTCTGGATGAAAGACGAAAAATTTGTATGCTTAGGAACATGCTAGACATTAAGAAGGTATTTCAGACCTAATTTATTTGGATTTGTATCATAATAATTTCTAGACAGTCCCCACATAACCCCCCACAACAAAATTAAGAGGTGGTTTTTATACTGGTGTTTGATTTTTGTAATTAATAGCTGTTTGTAGGAGCATATTTGTGTATATTTTTAATTTTCATGATTAATTGCAGTATTTTTAAGGTCTAATGTGGCTTTTGTGAACGGTACATGCATTGCTTTATACTTACAGACAATAAGGATTTAATTTATCTCAACTTGGTTAGAAATTCAGATGGTAGCAATGGGTAGCTTATACTCAGTAATGGAGGAACACAGGGGATGTGGTGGAGCTGTGTTGAGACATATATGACATATAGGGGTGAGACAGTGAGTGAGATGCTAGAGGAGTAGACAGTGGCCATTCTAAGGTGCTGCAGTTTGATTTTTAGGCTATGGGAGACCCTGAAGAATTTTAAAGAGTGATGGAGGAAAATCACTTACTGGGTTTGATGATCACTACTGGGGCAGTGAGTACACCGGAAGTCCAGACTTCACCATGCTGCAATGTATGTGTGTAACAATCTGCCCTTGTACTCCTTAAATCTGCAAAAAGAAAAAAAAAGAGAATGATGGAGGATGTGGATGGGAGTGAAGCATCTTATTTGCGTTTTAGTTGTATCCATCTGGTAGTAATATGTACCGATAGGAGATGAAATCAAAGCCCTAGGGACTAATGAGGAGACTCTGGCAGTGTGGATACAGAGGAAGTATGCAGGGCCCTGCCTACATGGTTACCACTTTTATTCATTCAACAGATATTCATGAAGTTCCAACTAGTGACTAGGTACTGGGACATAACAGAGAGCAACATAGTCATGGTTTGTGCCTTTAGGGAGCACGGGGAAAATTATCTGACAGCTTCCAGGTCTCTGCTTAGGTGACTAGTTGGAACCTAGTGCCCTGAGTGCACTCAGCACCACAGGGAAAACAGGAGGAGAAAGAGACTGTTTGTGTAATTGAGGGGTGGCTTTGCAGCAGTTGTAGATGACATTCGGTTTTGGATAAACTGAGCTAAAGTAGTTTGAAAGGCTGTGGGGTTGAGAGGTATAGGCCAGTGCTTCTTAGACCACAGTGTGCATTGGATTATCTGGGCAATCTTGTTCAAATGCAAATTCTCATGAAATAGGTCTGGGTGGGGCTTGAGATTCTTTACTTATTACTGCCAGGTGAGCTGATGCTGCTGGTCCATGGGTCATACTTTGAGCAATAGAAGTGTAGTTAAGAAGCTGGTTAAGAATATCTATATTCTCTCTCTCGTTCTAGCTCTCTCTCTCTCTGGCTGTACGCACACACACACACACACACACACACACACACACACGTATGCAGTTCAAGCTTTAGAAGAAACTTATAAAAAATTTTTGAGAGTAGAATAGTTTACAGATTGGGGAGTAGCTGCATATGTGTACATATACAAGCACTTATGATAAAATTGCTTTTGCAGAAAGTCCATAATCTCTAGGTCATCTGGAAAATATTTCTTCATGTCAAACATGTATAGAACATATTTTGTTGACTTTACTTGTGGCTGTCAAAGGGGAATAATGAACTCATATTTACAGATAACCGTTTCCAAACCATACTTTATTTTTAAGTGTTGCCTTTTCAACTCTAATCCATAAAATCTGAAAAGTGGTAAAAAAGAGAAAACAAAATGTCCAGTG
>NW_012105487.1:1086711-1103222 GCF_000951045.1 Mandrillus leucophaeus | reverse complement strand
CTAGTGACTAGGTACTGGGACATAACAGAGAGCAACATAGTCATGGTTTGTGCCTTTAGGGAGCACGGGGAAAATTATCTGACAGCTTCCAGGTCTCTGCTTAGGTGACTAGTTGGAACCTAGTGCCCTGAGTGCACTCAGCACCACAGGGAAAACAGGAGGAGAAAGAGACTGTTTGTGTAGTTGAGGGGTGGCTTTGCAGCAGTTGTAGATGACATTCGGTTTTGGATAAACTGAGCTAAAGTAGTTTGAAAGGCTGTGGGGTTGAGAGGTATAGGCCAGTGCTTCTTAGACCACAGTGTGCATTGGATTATCTGGGCAATCTTGTTCAAATGCAAATTCTCATGAAATAGGTCTGGGTGGGGCTTGAGGTTCTTTACTTATTACTGCCAGGTGAGCTGATGCTGCTGGTCCATGGGTCATACTTTGAGCAATAGAAGTGTAGTTAAGAAGCTGGTTAAGAATATCTATATTCTCTCTCTCGTTCTAGCTCTCTCTCTCTCTGGCTGTACGCACACACACACACACACACACACACACACACACACGTATGCAGTTCAAGCTTTAGAAGAAACTTATAAAAAATTTTTGAGAGTAGAATAGTTTACAGATTGGGGAGTAGCTGCATATGTGTACATATACAAGCACTTATGATAAAATTGCTTTTGCAGAAAGTCCATAATCTCTAGGTCATCTGGAAAATATTTCTTCATGTCAAACATGTATAGAACATATTTTGTTGACTTTACTTGTGGCTGTCAAAGGGGAATAATGAACTCATATTTACAGATAACCGTTTCCAAACCATACTTTATTTTTAAGTGTTGCCTTTTCAACTCTAATCCATAAAATCTGAAAAGTGGTAAAAAAGAGAAAACAAAATGTCCAGTGGACATTTTTTAAAAATACTGTGCTTCTGTGAAGGAAATACTGTGTAGTGTCTGTTGCCTGAGGGGAAGAAGATAGCAAATGTCATTTGTGGAATAAATATATATAATTGCATGTCATATTCTGAGCCTGCACTAAAAAGCTGTAGATGTTATTGGTTTTCACTGGTTGATTGCCTCGCTAGACAAAACAGTTGAGAAGGAATCCTCAGCTTCTTGTTCTCTTCATTTTAGAAAAGAAAAAAAGAATGAGAATACAGAAAGTGGCTTTGCTAAGTTGCAGAGAACAGGGAGGTAGGATTTTTTTCCAGTAGTTTCTGATGTGTTCAAATGTGATCAAGATTTATGTAGTAACTAGTCATTTGACTTACATCTATCTTTTAATAAGCAAGTTACACTTGCAATGACTGGTGATCATTTTATTTGTTCTAAGCATTGTTCAAATAAATTATTAGGGAGTTGGAGCAAATACTGCTTTTCCAGTGTGATTATTTCTCTGATTCTGATACCTTTCTTTACTGTGACTGCTGAGATGATGTGGTCTGTGTGACAGTCGAATATACTGTGTGAGTAATACTTTCCACTTCTTAGTTGGGTTTGCAGTTTTATTTCCTTTTACACTTGTTCATTGACTCTACTTTCATTTAACAGGAAAAAAATCAATTGCATAGGAGAAAATAGAGATGTTTCAGTCTCATTAATAGACCGAAACCTCATTAGGGAGACAATGGTTATGTAATGAAAGGTGCTTAACATCAGAAGACCTGGATTAAAATCCTGGCTCAGCTCCTGGGTAGTTCAGGAAACATCTCAGTCTCAGTCTCCTTGGCTTGGAATACAGCACAGGCAAAATGCATTTATGATACAGTAATAAGTGTGCCATGTGATAGCATTCTCATGTAGACAGCATTCCTAGTGAAGTACTTCAAATTAAAATTATATATATATGTAATAAACTGAATAAGTGTCTTAGCTAATGGCATGAAATGCAAATGTTTGATAAAATGTTAAACTCTTATTTTAAGCTTTCTAAATTTTCAGACTTGAAATTGGTGGCAAAATGAAAGGTCAGTGTCTTAAGAAAAGACTCAGACACTCTCTGTAGAACCGACTCCTCAGATTCCGGGAAGATAATGCAGAGCTTCGAGGAAATATGTAAACATAAAAAACAACTTTTAAAAAATGACCATTTTGGTTTTATATTTTTTGTTAACTATTACATATTCTTATTTCTTCTAAACTGTTAAGTATTTTCTTTCTCTAGCATGATTCTAGTAAGTTTGACTTTTTTGTACTTTTCTACCTCAAGAAAATACATGAAGACATAAAGCAAATTCCCAGGAACACTTACATGCATGATGTTTATAGCTACTCATGTACTTTACTTTTATAGATTAGACACTAGAAAACTCTTGTTTCTTCAGTAATATTTGTGAGAGAACATATGTGTATGTGTGTGTTATATTCTAAAGAACAAACAAAATAATTAGCTACAGTCTGTAGGGATTACCTTGGTTGTTTGTCTTTATGTTTTTGCTCAAAAAATGTCACTCAGGGATGAGCGCAGTGGCTCACTCCTGTAATCTTAGCATTTGGGAAGGCTGAGGCAGGAGGATCGCTTGAGCCCAGGAGTTCAAGACCAGCCTGGGCAACATGGCAAAACCCTGTCTCTACAAGATATACAAAAAGTTAGCCTGGTGTGGTGGCGTACATATGTAGTTGCAGTTACTTAGGAGGCTGAGGTGGGAGGATCAACTGAGCCCAGGAGGTCAAGGCTACAGTGAACTGTGATCACACCACTGCACTCCAGCCTGGGTGAAACAGCAAGACCTTGTCTCAATTTAAAAAAAAAAAAAGTCACTCAGACTGAGGTAAATATCAAAATTTGAAATTAACCCAGTCACTAGCGAGAATCTATGAACTATGATGGCAAAAATGAGATATGTTTATTTGCCATGTATTTATTAATTGCTGGATTCGTATTATAGAAAGACTGTGTAATACTGGAAAACTTAGGAATCTTCCCTCAAAAGTTGACCAAATACATCTACAGTTTTTGTTGATAGCATTAAAATGCCAGGAGGTAGACTCCTGCCAGTTCAAGCCATCAGTTTAGAACTCAGGGCTGCAGATTCTGATATCCTTACATAGGTCAAAGACCAGGGTGAGGTTGTTGGATCTGTGTGTTTTTAAACATCAGAGAAAATCGTTATGAAGTATCTTGAGTAAAATCACTTGTAAAATTTCCTCTCTTGGTAACCTAGATTAAACTTTGGACCTTGAGAAATCCTAGCTAAAAGTAGCTATTGAAGAGTTTGTTTATTGCACTTAATACATTGGCCCCAGAGAAACTCAGGCACTCAGATTCCCTAGGTTTTGTGGTAAACCTAACTGCCCACAGAAAACATTTTTTTCCTTTCCCTTCTGATTCTGATCCTAACTACAAACAAAATAATTTATGGCATTTAGGCAACAGCTTGTAAAAGCCAGTGAACTCGTCACTATTGGCAAGTATTATAAATCACTAATGAATTAAAATGTTCATAACTATGTAAAAGCTTAGTTTTTTTCCTTTACAATTCAATTAAAAACAGAGTTGGTTACTATGTAAACACTGTCTCCCTACTTCTGACTCTGTTGATCAGCTGCAATGTAAAAAGTTGTGTTGGTTATTTAAAAAGGTTTTGATAGCTAATAGGGATTTATGTTATCTCCTAAATCTAAGATTTGACTTTATAAGTAAATAGTCTCTCTTTCAGTAGTTAATGGTGAACAGTGGTTTAAAACGTGGAAAGCCTGGATCACTAGTCTTGCAGGAAGAGTGGAGTATGCTGTTGATGTTTTTTGAGGTCCTTTATTATAGTCTTCCAGGCTTATCCCTGAAACACCACAAGTTTAAATGGAAATGAGTTCCATAGTGTTACGTGTCCATCAAACATCATGGTCTGTTTTTTCCTTTTTCTCCATTACCTTAAGCCCAACAAATAAATGGATGAACAACAACAACAACAACAACAACAACAAACTTTGTTGCAAAGGATTCATAACATTTAAATGTGTAAGAAAAGGAAATTATAAATAAATTCGTTATTTAAGGAAATTCAAGAAGACTTAGATCATGTTACATTTATTAATAGTAAAGTTATTCACTTCACAGGTGGACGTTTTACAAGTCTTGGAAGTTGTACTTTAATTTTCATATTGAACAAGAATAAAGACCAAAGTCAGCATGAACATAAAGGAAGAGAAAAGCTCATAGTATATACATGGATGCATTTTGCATTTGGGGTGAAGTAACTCCTCACTGTGCAAGAATGTCTTGCATTTCCTTGGATGTTCTGTATCTTAGGTTTCTACTCACTGAGTACTATTAATAGTAGAGCCTACTGTTCATGGTGATCATCAACAACACTCTTGGTTGGGTACAGTGGCTCATACTTATAATGCCAGCACTTTGGGAGGCCAGGGTAGGAGGACTGCTTGAGCCCAGGAGTTTGAGACTAGCCTGGGCAGCATGGCAAGATGTCGTCTCTACCAAAAAAATAAAAAAATAAAAAATAAATGACATAAAAAGCCAGACGTGGTAGTGTGGTTTGTGCCTGTAGTCATAGCTATGTGGGAGGCTAAGGTAGGAGCATTGCTTGAGTGTGGAGGTTGAGGCTGCAGTGAGTCATGATAGTGCTACTGTACTCCAGCCCGGGTGCAGAGTGAGTCTCTGTTTCAAAAAAAAGAGCTTTTGCAGATTTACAAGTGCTCCCTATGAGGCTGGTACCTCTTATGCTGAAAATCACTGCCTTATCATGAAGATTTACTTGGTCTTATTTAACTTACCACCCAGCATTTTCTCACTTGTGTACCCCCGCTCCTTTCTTCCCACCAGTGGCTGATCTCGATTCTATTGCCTCCCACCTCCTCATTCCAACATTTGCCTTATCAAATAAAAATTCTCTTTCATCTTTCATTCTTCTGTCTCTGCTGGCTTCTTTCTTTCAACACATAGATAAAATCTTTTATTTCTAATCATGCACAAATCCCAACAAAATGACTGACATGCAAATAAAATTTTGCATCCTAATATCATATCTTCTTACAGTTCTATCAGTTTTTTTGGATGTAGACTTTTGGAAGTAGCCTGATTATCATAAGCCTTACCATAAATGTAAAGGGGAAATAATCATGTTTGCTTAATGGACAGATGAATGTAGCACTAATAACTATTTGATGGGATTCATATGCTCACTGTATTTCCAGGTGGTCTTTGGGGGCTCTATTTGGGGATTGGATTTTTTGGCTTTGTTTCAGTCTTATTTTTTATTCTCTAGGATGTTGTGTTCTGCTAATGATGAGAGGTGTACTTTGAAGTTCCTTCCTTCTCTCTTCCTCCTTTTTTCTTTCTTGCTAAAGATACTCATACTACATTTTTATTAGGTACTAAGTAGCCAAGTTTAATTATATATCCATCATTTCCATCCTTTGAAAGGAATTTTACTTATCTTTTGTGTAAATGAAAATTATCCATTCTCACTGACATCTTCCAAATTGAAATTTTCCTCTTTCTATTATATTTCTAAATATGTGTTTTTAAAAAATGATGCCCTTTGGCTCTCTTTCTTAAGAAGTATGGTAGAGTATGATTCATCAATTTGAAAAAGGTTAGCTATGGATATAGTTTACCTGAGAAATAGTTGATTTTTATCACCTTTTGGAGCAAGTATATTTGTTTTTTATCTTCTAATATAAGCATATGCATATCTGGAGAATTGATATATTTCTAATATGGAAGATATTTTAAAACATATTTTCCCCTGAAGCATTGTTTTTTCATCTTTTTTTTCTGTCATTTGTTATTAAGTTTCATGAAGGAATGCAGTTGTAACTCATATTTTTTGTCCTTTATCACCTGGGGTAAACTCTATCAGTTTACCCTGCTGCTTTAAAATATGCTCTATCCAACTAGCTGTTTGAGTAATTTCATTTTCTACAACCTTACATACTTTGGCAATAATTTCTTCTTTAAAAAGTGTTTATTTTTAAATTTATCATATACATATGGGACAATGTGTATGTACAGTTTACACAGTAATAATAAAGGAAACACTGTGTACTTCAGTGTTTGCTGGTTAAGAAAGAGGACATTATCAGAATCTTATAAGCATCCTGTGCCCCTCCCTGACCACCTCTCCCTTTACTACTTTATGGAGGTAAGCACCATATGGAATTTTGTGTAAATCCCTTCCATGCTTTTATTCATGCCTTTGCTACCTAAGTATGTATCCAAAAACAATATTCTGTTAGTTTTGCCTCTTTTTGAACTTTTTATAACTATATTTAATTATTTTTAAAAGTATGTGCAATAATAGTATGTTATATTCAGTCATGCTGATGTCTGTCGTTATAGAGTACTCATTTTATCTGCTCTGCGGTATTTTGTTAAATGAATACACCACAATTCATTTATTGATTATACCTGTGGTGGGAATAGAAGTTATTTTTCTTCTATTTTTGATAACATGAATACCACTTTTATGGGTATTTTTGTGAATATCTTAGATAAGACATTTAGGAGTTATTTTTAGGGTTCAAATGTTGGATTGGAATTGCGGGATCATAAGATAATACATGTTTAATCTTACTACAAAATGCCAAACTATTTTCCAAAGTGGTTGTTCCAATTTGTACATCACCTAGTAGTGGATGATATAGTCTTACATTTTTGCCAGTGTGTTAAGTGTAAAGTGTTTGGAGGTTACTATATTTACTTCCCTGAAAATGAAAAATTCTTGTTCGTTTCTAAATATTTTTCTCCTCAGTTTTTATCTATTTTATTGACTTCTGGCACTTAACATATTGTGAATGTGAATTTTAGTTTGTGTTTTACATCAGAAATATCTCAGCTTGTGGCTTTTCTTTTCATTCTATTCATGTATACTAAGAAGTTATTATTAATATAATGTAATCACGTTCAAATTAATCTGTCCCTTTTTACTTGATACACAATTGTACATATTTATGGGGTACACGTGATATTTTGATACATTCATATACTGTGTAGCAATAAAATCAGGGTAATGGGATGCCCATCACCTCAAACATTTATCATTTTCTTTATACTGGGAACATGTCACATCTCTTCATCTCTTTTAACTATTTTGAAATATACAATAGATTACTGTTAACTGTAGTCACTCTACTGCACTAATGAACACTAGAACTTATTCATTCTATCTAACTGTATTTTTGTACCTATTAGCCAACTTTTCTTTATCACTTATCCCCTCTACTCTCCCCAGCTTCTGGTAGGCACCATCCTACTCGCTACCTCTATGAGATCCATTTTTATAGCTCCCATATATAAATGATAACATGCAATATTCGTTTTTCTCTGCCTGGCTTATTTCACTTAACATGATGTCCTCCAGATCATCCCTTTTGCAAATGACACGAGTTCATTCTTTTTTAAGACTGAATAATATCCCGTTGTGTAAAGATACCACATTTTCTTTATTCATTTATTCGTTAATGAAAACTTGGTTGATTCCATATTTTAGCTGTAGTGAATAGTGCAACAATAAACATGGGAATGCAGATATTTCCTCGACAGATGGATTTCCTTTCTTTTGGATCCATACCCAGCAATAGGATTGCTAGATAATATGGTATTTCTATTTTTCTTTTTCTTTTTTTTTTTTGCAGAACCTCTGTAGCTGTTTTCCATGATGGCTGTGCTACCTTACATTCCTACGCAACAGTGTGTAGGAATTCTTTCCACTGCTCCCTTGCCAGTGCTTATCTTTTGTCTTTTTAATAATAGCCATTTTAACTGGGGTGAGATTTGCTTATTGTGATTTCGATTTGCATTTCCCTGAGAAGTAGTGATGTTGAGCATTTTTTCATATACTTGCTGGCCATTTTTATGTCTTTTGAGAAATGTCTGTTCTGATGATTTGCCCATTTTAAAAATTGGAGTGTTTATGTTTTTGCTATCGAGTGGTTTGGATTCCATATTTATTCTTGTTATTAATCTCTCGTCAGATGGATAGTTTGCAGATCTTTTCTCCCATTCTGTAGGTTATGTCTTCATTCTGTTGACTGTTTCCTTTGCTGTGCAGAAGATTTTTAGCTTGATATAACTCCATTTGTCAATTTTGCTTTGGTCAGCTGTGCTTTTGAGATCTAACCTCAAAAATTTATGTCCTGAAGAGTTTTTTTGTTTGTTTGTTTGTTATTATTATTTTTTTCGGTAGCTTCATAGTTTTAGGTCTTACATTGAAGTATTTATTTATTTTATTTTGGTTTGATTTTTGTATACAGTGAGAGACATGGGGGTTTCATTCTTCTCCATATAGATATCCAGTGTTCCCAGAACTATTTATTGAAAAGACTGTTGTTACCTCAATGTATTTTCTTAATGCATTTGTTGAAAATGAGTTGGCTGTAAATGTGTGGATTTATCTCTGGGTTTGCAATTCTGTTCCATTGATCTATGTGTCTGTTTTTATGCCAGTACCATCATGTTTTAGTTGTGAGTGCTTTGTAGTATGTTTTGAATTCAGGTAGTGTGATGTCTCCAGATTCTTTTGTTCAGGATTACTTTGGCTATTTGAAGTCTTTCATGATTCTGTATGCATTTTAGGATTTTTTTTTCTCTGTTTCTATGAAGAGCGTCCTTAGTATTTTGATAGGGATTGCGCTGAATCTTTAGATCACTTTGGGTAGGTAGAATGGATATTTTAATGGTATTAATTTCTCCATTCCATGAACATAGAATATCCTTGCATTTTTTTGTTGTTATCTTTACCTTTTTTCATCAGTGTTTTATAATTTTCATTGTAGATGTTTCACCTCTTTGGTTGAATATATTACTAGATATTTTGTATTTTTTTGTAACTATTGTAAATGGGATTGCTTTCGTGATTTCCTTTTCAGATTGTTTGCTGTTGGCATATAAAAATGCCATTGAATTTTTTTTTTTTTTTTTTTTTTTGAGACAGGGTCTTACTCTGTTGCCAGGCTGGAGTGCATTGGTGCAATCTCAGCTCACTGCCACCTCTACCTCCTGACTCAAGCAATCCTCCCACCTCAGCCTCCCAAGTATTATAGTTGAGACTAAAGGCACGTGCCACCATACCCAGTTAAATTTCTGTATTTTTTGTAGAGATGGGGTTTCACCATGTTGTCCAGGCTGGTCTCAAACTCCTGGGCTCAAATGATCTTCCCACCTCAGCCTCCCAAAGTGCTGAGATTACAGGCATGAGCCAGTGCGCCAGACTACCAAATGCTACTGAATGTTCTATGTTGATTTTGTATCCCTCAACTTTACTGAATTTGTTTATCAGTTCTAACAGTTTTTTGGTGTAGTCTTTAGGCTTTTTAAAATATAAGATCATGCAGTGTGTTTCTTTTATAATACATGCTTTTTTGTGCATGTTGATTAGGAAATTCTTCCCTGTCATAAGTTCACAAATGTATTTAATTATGACTTTTTACATTGTTTATGAAGTTAAGATCCTTTTTCATTTATTTCTATATAGACAACAAAATTTCATTGCTCTTTATTGATTAGTCCATCTGTTCCCGACCCATCTGTGATGCCTGCTCTGTAATAAACTTTTCTTATATGTGCCTGTTTATTTCTGAACTCTGTTCTATTTGTCTTTTTATCTGAATGTGTAGCAAAAGTCCATAATTTTAATTACTATAGTTCAGTATAAAAATCTTACCTTGTTCTTCTTCTGGAGTGTCGTGGTTTTTCATGGCCCTTTACTCTTCAATATACGTTGTAGAATTGACTAATCAAAGTCCAAGAAACTCCTGCTAAGATTTTGGTTGAGATTATATTGAATCTATATAAAAATTTGGGGGAGAATCAACTTCATTGTGACATTGATTCTTCTTATTTATTTAGTTTTTGAGACAGAGTCTCACTCTGTTGCCCAGACTGGAGTGCAGTGGTACAATCTTAGCTCACTGCAACCTCTGCCTCCTGGGTTCAAGCGATTCCCCTGCTGCACTCAGCCTACCGAGTAGTTGGGATTATAGGTGTGTGCCAGCATGTCCGGCTAATTTTTGTAATTTTGCTAGAGACATGGTTTCACCATGTTGACCAGGATAGTCAGGTGATTCACCCTGACCCTGACCTCAGGTGATTCGCCTGCCTCAGCCTTCCAAGTGTTGCAATTGCAGGCATGAGCCACTGTGCCTGGCCTACTGATTCTTCTTCATTGAAAACTTACCTATAAAGTCATTATTTATTTATATTTTAAAATGTCTTTTAATAAATGTTTATGAATTTTTTGTAAAAGACTTGCACAGAAAATTAATTCCAACCTTTAACATAATTTTTGAGTCTTATAATATTTTCAGATATTAACTTTGAAAATCACATATTTTACTTTAATGTCATTTGGCAACTCAAAATAAATATAATTGCCAACAATAAATGAATAATTAGTCCCACAGACTTCTCCCTTTCCTTCACAGGGCAGTGTTTCTTCCAAGTGTTGATGCATCTTGAAAATCATTCCTCAAGTTTGTTATCACTTCCATTCCCCATGTCAATGGCATAGCTAATTATTTAGAAGGTAGGTAGTTTTCCAGGTGATTATAGTTAGTTGTGTATGCAATTATCCTTTCTGAAATGTGTGTCGTATACCATAAAAATACCTGTTACATTATAGAATGTAACAAATAGCTAACACAATAGTTAATACTTAGTTGATGCTGACTATATATAATTCTCTAGCTTATTATCATAATAATACACTTCACATCATTGAAGTCTTTTACAGTTTACCAAGTTCTTTCGTTCATGGTGTTTCATTTGGGTATCCCAACAACATTGTCAAGGCAAACATGTGTTACCATCCTCAGTTTGAAGAGGAAGGAACTGAAACTTAGGAAGACTAAATAACTTGTAAAAGATCACAGAAGTGATACCTAATAGAGGCGAGCTTCAAATTCAGGTTTATTGAACTCAGTGCTCCTGCCCCTACCTGTCAGGAGTGATAATGGTAAAGATTGGGGGACTGTAGGCCAAATAGGTCTTCTGACCTCTTTTATAATTGTCAGCTTATCTAACATGAATGCCTTAGGTAGGTCTTGCAGATTCAGTCCTTGGGAGATTTCCTGCTTCTGTCTAGTATTATACCTAGCCCAGTTTGTACCTGCTGACCTTCCAAGTTCCTGTGGGCATTTGAGTTTCTGACCTTTGCCTTTGAATAAGCCTGCCATTTCCTATAGCATACGTGCATTTTTTGCTTCCTGGAACTTTCTACTACTTTATATTTTTTCTGATTATTTATCAGCAAACAAATCTTTTAGACTGCCTTGCAGTTCTATTATGGAAAAAGTGAGAAATTATTATCCTAAGAATAGGCACAAAACATATAATACAGTGCCTTGCACTTAATGTGTGCTTACAAAATGTTAATTGATGATGAAAAAGATTTAAATCTTCCTCTAAATAATAAGATTTTATAGTTAGCCATCGAAATCAAATTATGTTGAAGTCACTTCAAATTATCATAAAAAAAGTGTTTAACACTTTTTATCAACAGATAAAATGTTGTTGGCTTGTAAAATCAAACTTGTTCTGCGCTTGGCACTATATTGAATTTTATCAAGTTCCTTTTTGGGAAAGGTTTGGATTATGTGGCTACTCTTGGTAGAAGGGTTGTGTAAAATGTGTGGAGTAAAAAGTTTTTGCACATAATATGTTTGACATGCCATATTATTATATTGGATGAGACTTTCTTCCACCTGCAGATGTTTCTCTTTGTCCTCCCCTGGTAGGGTTCCCCTTATATAATAATATTCATAGGAGCAATAATTGTTCCCCCAGATTCGGATGTCTTCCAGTAGTTCAGAATTTCACTTAGCACCAAAAATTAATTAAGTTTTAATTAAAAGAAGTGATTATTGATGAAAGTGATGACCTGTTAACTCCAGAAAGGCAGGATGCTTTTACCCATTCTCCTCCTTCAAGGCTGGCTTTTGAATTCTGAACAATGGATTTCAATGCAGTCCATCCTCAATTTGTAGGAAGCGCTGTTTTATTTGGAATTTAAAAAGGAAGCTCTGTTAGGTAAAATTGCAGCCCAAGTTCTTTTTAATGTAAGTCCGTGTATTAATCAAAACAGCTGTGAGGGTTACTAGGTAGACTGTAACACCGGGTGGCAATAAAATGTCTTCCTCATTACAATTAATACCGATGACTTGCAGAGACCTCCTGTATGTGATGGCCTTTCTCGATGGGCATCCTCACTTGGTGGTAGGGAAAATGAGTATGGGCTGTATGAAACAATTTCAGCACCATCCCGAGCTTAATAGAGCCGTCTTTCATTGCCTGTTAACAAGCTGTGCTGCTGCCATAAAATGTTCAAGCTGACAAATGCTGTCAAAGCTCCTTCAATGCAAAGATTTTCTGCCGTATTTAACATGTTAACTTTTATTTTAATGATGCCAAAACACACATCAGTTGTTGTTTCTGCAATGTCCAGTGTGGTCTCTGGAGCCATCCCATTAGCTGAAAAGTATAGTTAGTGTCCTGTTCCAGTGGCCATTAATGGTAAAATTCGTCAATTAAAAACTGTGGAGTTATGCTGATTCAACCATTCACTTTATCCCAGAAGTAAAATAGATATATCTACTTGCTGTGAAATTATTGAGTTTGTTTAGCTTGATTTTCAGTGCATTATATTAGCCATGAGTGTATCATAGAGGCTAAGGTATGAGCTAAGAATGATAACTCTATGAATGTTTATTATGAGATTGCCATATTTGACTCAAGGTTTTATACAACTTGATATGCTACCTAATACTAGTCTTCCAGTTCCACTATTGCAGCTAATTAACACATACATTGTACTTATTGTGCACCAGGCTCTGTTCTGAGGGCTTTATATGTATCTACTCATTTAATTTTCACAACAAGCCTACTTATTAGGTGCCATTGTCCTCACTTAAAGATGAAAAAAAAAAAAAGAAAAAAATCAAAGGTACAAGCGGTTCAATAATTTGTCTAAGGCCATATAGACAGAATATGGTAGAGCCTCAATAAGAAGGCAGGTATTCTGATTCCAAAATATATGCTACTAACTAAAACTAATGCATCAAATCGACTGAAATGACATCAAATACACCCTTGACACTAAAAGGAGCACACAAACGGAATGCCTGCCTTTCTGATGGAGATGCTTATGTTGCAGCTAACAAAAAGAACGGATTCTTTTATAAATGGAGTTTAGGATCACAGGGTTTCCATTACCCTTCTGGTCACGTTTTCCAAGGCTGAAAATGGAGAACAGTTTGGAGCAGGAAGAGTGGATGTTTATAGGTTCTGTTTTCCTTCTTTTTCTTCATGGATCTTTCATCTCCCCATGCACTACTGCAGCCTGCAACCTCAGATGGAGTGAAATTCTCAGCGGAATTAAATTTCAGTTGCTACCCGTAATAACTGTAGAGCACCCCTTTGGAAAGGCCTCCCTAGTACCCTTCTTTGTTTGTTCGTTTTTTGCTAAATTAAACTTTAATATTTTATTACATCCTGAGGAGGCTACTGATTTTTAGAATTTGGATTCATGCTTTCTTTTTCCTTTTCCCTTCTATACATATAAATCAGCAAGTAACAAAAAGAGTGATTCCCACTGCAAAGTCATCATCCCCGGTGAGTTGAATATGGGCGTTATAATTCACCGGCAGCTGATGACTGAGTGGATCTAAAGGAAGAATGAAAAGGTAGATCTTAAGGATGAATTACAACGGTAATAATTTGTTCCACAAGATTCACATGGAACTGAAATTTATGACAGGCAGCCAGACCAGAAAATCAGGAAGTTTGGATTTTCTCTTCATCCTAATCAGTTTCTCCACATCTTGTTCTGATTAGTGCCCTCGCTAAGTCTCGTTACACACATCTTTGACCCATTTCCAGTAGACCTTTTGAAATCCCACTTTGTTTTCCAGGCAGTGGTTTCTGCCTTTGCTGGATTTCAGAATATAAAGGTCATTCATCTGTATCTTAGAAGGATGATTCACATATTTATGTTCTAGAAAGTAGGCTGAGAAGAAAAATGTGGTACTTTATTAATTAGGGCCCTTTAACATTTTATACTCTCAAGCTTAATCATTTGCTTGTTTGAACTAAAGTCATCTTCCTTAATCACCATCATTAGTGACTGTCCATGAATGATTACCTCTGAATTTTATTAGCATGTTATTATTTAATGCATTTTACATTCCCCATTAGGAATTAGATATCATCCAATATTTTACTATATCAATATATTTTTTTAAAGCATGAGATTAACTATGGGAATGGGTTGCCTCCGTCTTCCTGCTCCCTCAGTGATTCTGAAATTGATGTGGAGGTGGTGTTGACAGGGCAGAGAGAGCAATTGGAGGAACTAGCCCATCTATTCTTGGTGCTGTTTTAGAGCTTAAAACTTGCTGGGTGATGTCAAGGCATTTACGCCCCAAAGATGAGAACCACTGCTCTAATCTTGAACGTTTCCAGTGATGAAAGGCTTGCTCACAATCACTTGGAAATAGCCCATTACACTTTGGGATTCTTTTGAAAATTCTTCTGTATACCTAGCAGAGTGACTCATGAGGGTCACTAGTTCCTAGTTCTCATCTTTAAGCAAATACAGAACAAATTTGTTCCTTCTCTATCTGATAGTCTTTCAAATATCTGGAGCCATCTTAATATTCCTACTGATTATTGTTGCATATATTGACTGGGTCATGCCACAATTTCCTATATTCCATATTTTGAAAACCTCTCATGATCATGGCTCTCCTCTGTATTTTCTGTGCGTGGAAATAAACACCATCTTCTATAAAAAAGCACCACATAGACTTACCATCAAGTGCTCATTTATTATCTTTCTCCTGAATATCTAAGAAGCTCCAGTTGGGTAAGCACTGACTTTATTTCTTGTTCAGTCCCCAGTCCCATGAACAGTGCTTGGTGCACAGTAGTGACTTAGTCAATAATTGTTGAATGCATGAGCCCCCAGGCCTACACTGAGGTTAGGAACTGACAGTGAATTGGCCGTAAGGGGTGGAATGAATTTTAGTGCTTGTAAGATTGGTCAGTTTTGCATAATGCTCAATAAAATGGTTTTGCAAGTTGTACACTCATGCTTGTTTGTATTGCTTGTTAGTGCCAACTGCTTCCTGGGCTTAAAATGACAACCAGAATGTCCTGCACACTCAAAAGCAAGAATGTTTAGTGAAACACAGGCGTATATCAATAAAGCTCTGCTTTTTATAACTTATGAAGTTGGGAGTTTAAGAAAATTACTTTCGAAAGGAATATTAATCTAAATGGATAAATGAGTCATCGTATTAAAATATCTGTGGGAAAACTAGAATTAGACACATTACAATCAGGCACAATGTTTATGGGATAAGTGTGCTAATGTATGGTTTAGTTAATAATAATCCATTCAAAAACAGAAGTTTTCTTTTTAAATACCTGTTACATGTTGGACATTTTCAAGGCTCTTGAGATATAATATTAGGGACAAAGTCCACACTTTTATGGGTCTTATATTTTAATTGAGAAACACAAACAACAGATAATTGAATAAATAAGACAGAGAAAGTAATTTTGGATAATCATGAGTGAAATAAATGCAGAGTACTGTGCTAAAGCTCCGCAGTGAGGAAGTGAGGCATGGGATGAAGAGGCAACCATGCAAGATGCTGATCATTTCAGCTAATGGAAGGAAGCGCAAAGGTCCGTAAGTGGGAGAGAGCTTGGTATGCTCAAGGAAGATCGGGTCAGGTGAGCTGCAGAAGAATGGCAGCTGGAGTTTGGGGATAAGGTTGGAGGCCTATAGGCCTCATCGTGATACCCTTATGGACCATAGTGAAGAAGACTTATGAACCATTGTGAAGATTTGTTTTTTTTTTATTTTTTATTTCAACAGTTTTGGGGCTACACGTGGTTTTTGGCTAGATGGATAAGTTCTTTAGTGATTTCTGTAATTTTAGTGCACCTACCACCTGAGTACTATATACTGTAGCCGATATTTACTCTTTTATCTCTCAACCCCCCTCCAAATTTCCCCCGGAGTCCTTTGCACCCTCATACATTAGCTCCCACTTATGAGAACATACAATATTTGGTTATTCATTCCTGAGTTACTTCACTTAAAATAATGACCTCCAGCTCCATCCAAGTTGCTGCAAAATACATTATTTCATTCCTTTTTATGGCTGAGCAGTATTCCATGGTGTATATATACCACATTTTCTTTATGCACTTGTTAGTTGATGGGCTTTTAGGTTGGTTCCATATTTTACAATTGCGAATTGTGTGCTATAAACATATGTGTGCATGTATCTTTTTCATATAATGACTTCTTTTGGGTAGTTACCCAGTAGTGGGATCACTGGATTGAATGGTAGTTCTGCTTTTTTTTCTTTAAGGAATTTCTATACTGTTTTCCATAGTGGTTGTACTAGTTTAGGTTCTCACCAGCAGTGTATAAGTGTTCCCTTTCACTGCATCCATGCCAACATCTATTGTTTTTTGACTTTTTAATAATCGCCATTGTTGCAGGAGTAAGGTGGTATCTCATTGTGTTTTAAATTTGCATTTCCCTGATGATTAGT
>NW_012105487.1:1084190-1084916 GCF_000951045.1 Mandrillus leucophaeus | reverse complement strand
TCTTTTGCAGGTCTCCCTTATCTTTACTCAATGCACTAAATATGTAAATAAATATATCCAGTATTTGTTGTTCCTTAGTACCGCAAAATAATGACAACCCCTGCCCCCACCCCCGCCCCGCACTGCCCAGCATTTGACCTGCATGTCTATAAATTTGGTTAGCTTTCCAAAACAGTGCAAGGTTTCACAAAGATAAGACAGTTCATTTACATAACCCGGAATAATTTGGCTGGCAAACTCAAGGAGATATAGTGTATGGATCTAGTTTAACACATTCATTTGGATCGGCTGAGTCCCATGTGTTCCTTGTGCTTGCAGAGGGTCCCATCTGTTCAGCTCTTGGCCAGAGACCATTGTGCCTGTGAGCATTGAAATTTCTTATTGCAAAGGCCCAGTATTTTCTAACTGGTTTGTGGTACCCCAGATACTCACCAGTAACATTGTTAATTAGTAGCAACATGAGTAGCCATTATTCTAAAACTCTGTTACCTGCCTGTTATTAATGTATTTAGATAGTTTCAAAAGCCAACACATTTCTTTCTTGCATTTATTTCCCCTTTTGCATCATGTTTATTTTATTACTCAAAGATTCCTTTTCCATTGCCCTCCAACTAGTTAGCCCAGCATATGAAGACCTTTTTAATGCCTCTACAATATCTCCTATAGAATTGTCATTCCTTAGTCTCTGAGAAGACCCCTCTTTGCTTATTGAATTAGACTACCTGA
>NW_012105487.1:1037353-1084140 GCF_000951045.1 Mandrillus leucophaeus | reverse complement strand
TATCCATATATATATATATATATATGTGTGTGTGTATATATATATATATTTTTTTAAATTTATTTTGAGACAGAGTCTCCCTTGGTCGCCCAGGCTGGAGTACAGTGTTCCAGTCTCGGCTAACTGCAAGCTCCGCCTCCAAGGTTCATGTCATTCTCCTGCCTCAGCTTCCTGAGTAGCTGGGACTATAGGCACCCGCTACCACGCCCAGCCAATTTTTTGTATTTTTAGTAGAGATGGGGTTTCACCATGTTAGCCAGGATGGTCTTGATCTCCTGACCTCGTGATCTGCCCACCTTGACTTCCCAAAGTGCTGAATATTTTCTTTTATAAGGTGAGAGATTAGGATTGAGTTGGGCAGATTTTTGATGTAGGTTCTTAGGGACACAGGGTTAAACTGGGAGACCCATAGAAGACTGGGGGAACATAGGTGTATTAGTCCATTTTTATACTGCTGTGAAGAAATACCTGAGATTGGGTAATTAAAAGAAGAGGTTTAATGGACTCACAGTTCCACATGACTGGAGAGGCCTCACAATCATGGCAAAAGGTGAAGGAGGAGCAAACGCACGTCTTACATGGCGTCAGGCAAGGGAGTTTGTGCAGGAGAACTGCCCTTTATGAAATCATGAGATCTCCTAAGACTTACGCACTATCATGAGAACAGCATGGGAAAAATCCTCCCCCATTATTGAATTACCTCCATCAGGTCCCTCCCACAACACATGGGGATTATGGGAGCTACTATTCAAGATGAGATTTGGGTGGGGGAACAGCCAAACCATATCAATAGGAGTTATTGGAAGTAAGCTAGGAGAGAAACGATGGTGGGTTGGACTAGTGTTGTGATAACAGTCATGAAGAGAAGTGAGTAGATTTGAGATATGTGTTGGCATTAGCATTGGCAGGTCTTACTGAGGGGAACCGGATGACACATTGCAGCAGGAAGAGAGGAAATAAGGATGGAACTTAAATATAATAGCGAGAAGTTAAGGAAAAGTCCTACTAAATTATGTTCCCGGAATGATCAATGCTATTGTTTTATATAAATGGACATTGGAGTTTATGATATGATATTGTCACTTGGAAGTACATCCACACAGGAAGGAAATAAGTGCTGGAAATCTTAAAAATGTCTTATCACTTTTCCTGTCCCAGATGTAGACACAAATTCAGTCATTGATACACACTGGCTATTTTATCTTTTGCAGGTCTCCCTTATCTCTGTCTCTTATACACATCTAGATGTGTATAAGAGACAGCATCTGTTCAGCTCTTGGCCAGAGACCATTGTGCCTGTGAGCATTGAAATTTCTTATTGCAAAGGCCCAGTATTTTCTAACTGGTTTGTGGTACCCCAGATACTCACCAGTAACATTGTTAATTAGTAGCAACATGAGTAGCCATTATTCTAAAACTCTGTTACCTGCCTGTTATTAATGTATTTAGATAGTTTCAAAAGCCAACACATTTCTTTCTTGCATTTATTTCCCCTTTTGCATCATGTTTATTTTATTACTCAAAGATTCCTTTTCCATTGCCCTCCAACTAGTTAGCCCAGCATATGAAGACCTTTTTAATGCCTCTACAATATCTCCTATAGAATTGTCATTCCTTAGTCTCTGAGAAGACCCCTCTTTGCTTATTGAATTAGACTACCTGACATTTCTTTAACATATCCTTATTTTCTACCCTTTGTACCTTTGCTCCTTGGATTCTTTCTGTTTGAAATTACCTTTATACTCCTCTAATCCCTACCTGTGACAAATTACGCTTATTTCAAATGCTTACCTAATGCTCCATCCCTTGATCTCATATTTTCTTTTTCCTCTCTTTTGATATTTCACTTCTAACTTCTTATCCTAGCTATTTATCCACGTCCCCTCTTCAAATTTCCTTTAGTGTCAACAGGGTACCTTACAAATAGGATGTTGCCAGTTGGGATTTGATGACTTTAACTGAAATTTTGATATCTAACTACCATCTAAACAGCAACAGTAAAAAAAAAAAAATCATTTCAGGGAAAAATGTGGAAATAACCCACCTCCTCTACTTCCTACTTCCCAGCCCTAAAGGGATCATGCTGCCTTTCTAACCTTTTCATCTTTGCTGTTCTTCTGTGGCCAAACTGGCCCTGCCTCTTTGTTTTCTGAGTGGAAAATAAACACAAGGAGGGACATTTCCTGCAAGTGGGCAGGGCCGGAAGAGGCCAGGTATAGCTTCAGCATGGCTGCCTTCAGAGAACCTAGTAGACTTGTCATATCCCAAGGCAGGCTTTTTCTTGGATTATATTGTTTCCCTTTGAATTCTCCAAAATCTGTCAGTGTTTTCTTCCTTATCTCTCTTGAGGGCAGCCAGTTAATCTAAGATTAGCCTGACAGCCCCTATTTTCCAGGTCTCTGGTTTCATCAATAAAGTAGGTTACATCGTTTCTGAGCCCCATTACCTCCTCTATAACCCTACTCTCTTGATCCATATTGTGGCTTATTCTTTATACAGCCTGCTCCATCCATTTGTGGCTCTGTTCCCATGTCCTATTTCCACTATTGAATAGGACTATTTAATTCAATAATTGCTGGGACTGTAAAAGATTGACAATTCCTGAGCCTTTTGTGCGATATTTTCACCTCATTGCTCTTCTGGTTACCACCAGTGACTTTGAGATGAATGAGTCGAGTGAGAGTGACCAGCAGCCTCACTCAGGATTGCTAATAATTGCCATCTTTACTTTCTCAGTGCTAATGGTAAACTTATAAAAGCCTTTCACTTATCACAAAAGCCTATTTTCTAGGGAATTTAGGAAAGGTAATGAAGACCCCTACTTTTTTTTAAACTAGAGACAATATGCCTCAGTGGAGGATGCATAAGGTAATTCATTCTATTTATGTTGATGTCATGCCTTTTTATTCCTATTTTTATATGCCTTAAAATTTGTGTGAAATATTAGCATAGTAAGAGAAGAACATAATTATAAAAATGCTTCCATTGATAGTGCATGCTCAAGATGATTTCACTGAGAAGGATATGTGATTAAAATGTTGAGGGCTTGCTGGATTTCAGAACATCCTGTCTGGAGTCAGACCTTCACTCTCAACTCCTTGCCTTATCACTTTTCTAGTTGTGTGACTTTAGGAAAGCCCTTTAGTCCCTCTGGGGCTTATGATGATCACCTGCAAATTGAAAGAAAAACTGTTTCAGAGGGTTGTTAAAAGGATTCAGTGAGATAACACATGTGAAGCTCACAAGTACCTGGCATGTATTCTTGTTACTATGGTTATTTTTGTTGTTGATGATATCATTATTGCTGTTGCTATTGTAATATTATACTTGGAGCATAGCAGGGAGCCTGAGCCTATCTGCACCCCAAGTAAAAAGCATCTCATACCAGACACATGGAAAAAAACTAAATGAATGAAAAAAAATTAAAAATTAAAAAACTGCATGCACATAACTCTTTTCCACATCAAAATTAAGAATATTAATATATTTTGTAATATATTGGCATAACTTTTGAAAGAAAGGGAACAGGGTCATTCAATGGAGTTTCATACACGCACATATACACACAAAACCCCAATGAATCCATAATGCATGCAATAGGGCCATTTTGTTGGTAAAATTAGCTGATGATGGATTTTCTTTGGTATTTTCACCATTAAACTTTTAAAGATAATGTTTATGATAAACCTACCTTTTATTAAATTTTACCACATCTTGTCTGACTTTAAAGTGATGTTCTGGTACAAGATATCTTAAAGAATAAAAAGCTTACTATGCATTTCTCCAGCATGTTTGCTGAGATCTGAAGTGTGTAACAGAATTCTTCAGTGAGGTAAAGAAAAGTTCACCATAGTTTGCAAGACTGGTTCATGTGGAATTTATAAGAGTGGACTGACCAGCATGCCCTTTTAAAATTCCGTAGTTAATCTCTTTATTGAATGCTGCTGGACTAGTTGATTAAGAAAGCCTTATGGAATGACTGCTTTTAGTGTCACACAAATGAAGCTGAACTGTTGCTAAGTAAATCACTGTAGATCAAAGTACTTTGTGGTTGGAGAACTTCTGTTCATTTTTTTTTTCCATTAAGTTTTAAAGAGAAGGTGAAGGGTTGAAGAATGAAAAACACCAAATTTGACATCTATGATGTTCATTTACATTCATGCCCTTCTTTAAGCATCTAATCTGAGTGATTAGGCAAGTAGTGCAGTAAAGCATAAATGGGTAAATGTAAAGCTGAATGAATTAATACTTGTTTCCTCTATATAATTGCCCAGATCCTTCCTAGCCATTAAGAAATCAGTAAGCAAGTAGATAAAACTTCAGGTGCTCCCAGGAAAACTGAAGTGGCACTACTGTTGACTTCTCCGTGCTTTAAAATGCCTATTCTCATGTTCACCTGATCTGTAAGTGTCTGCAAGACTACGGGTGACAGTTTCCCTGTGATGTGAGGGGCTCCAGGGAATGATATTTTTTGCCTTTTATGTCCCCAAGTGTAGAAAGTGCATCTCTTTGTTGACCCAGTGTCCAGAGCAGCGTATGAATAAATCTGGGTGGAATAAATGAATACATGAACCTATGTTTTGCTGAATTAGAATGACAGTGAGGAAAGAGGTGAGAAAAAAGGACAAAAACCGGACAGAAAATGGAAGCTGAATCTACCATCAGTTTTCTACATAGTTTGACTTTACTTGCTGTGAAAAGTTCAGGCATTGCTCTGTTGAAAATTTTGGATAGTGTAAAGCATTATGTAGATACATTTAGTGATACAATTTCTAAATAAAAATATCATAAACTAGGTGTGTTTATTTCTATAAGATTGTTATGTTATCAACTTTGTTAATACTTTCAATGTCTCCATTTGGTTGATTGGTCGTACATAAATGATAAATCAAAACTAATTTATTATCCTACATGTTCCACTGGTGATAAGAACTGTAGCTAAGAAGGGTCAAAATTTTATAGATATTAAATCTTAGTCATTTATTGATGTTCTTTTTGAACATGTAGGGGAGAAGATTTACAGAAGTATCAAACTGAACCAAGTAAGACTCCACACTAAAGTTTTATAAAAGTATGTATGAACAAAATAAATTCTTTAATAGTGAACTAACTTATGAAATGACCTTACATTGCATTACACAAAATAACCGGCCTAAGTTTGGAATTATTTCCGCTAACCTGACTGGGTCAGAAAGGAATAACATCTTTATGCTTGACCATCTTCAAGTTTTGTGGTGAGATTTTTTTTTTAAGTTATCTTCCTGATGTTTCAAGATATTACAAATACATTAGCCAATTAGCCAATACTGTCTAATGTGAAATGCATAGTCCCATCATAAAACATGTGGTGAGAGAAATCATTTTATCCCCAAGTCTTCAGTATTACAGTGACCAAAGAAATGCTCTCTCAGTTGTTATTTTTGTCATGAGAGGGGATGAGAAGCAATGCTTACTGAATGACAGCGAAGCCCCAACATCGAGTCTTATGCTTCCTATATCATGCCCAACCAAACAAAAGTGCTAGCCAGTATAGAAGGTCTTCCTTTCTTCATCTTTAGAAATGGTGCACTTGCTACTGTAGAATTTAATCTGTGGCATTCTGCAGCCTGCAACCTTTGATCTTTATTTATTAGTTTTATAATCATAACACAAGTCTTCAATGCACTCCAGGCTCACTCCAATGAGAGGTGATTATATGAAAGTAGTAAATGCTCTGAGTGACTGAGTCCTCCCAAAAGCTTGCCGAGGAAGACAGCAGGGCAGGCTTTCCAGTATTTTTATGAAGCATGAGTCATACTGAGATGGACCATGCAAAAGCAAAGTCCCAGGAGTAAACCAGTGTGGGCAAAGCTTCAGGTTCTATTTTGCAGGATGTACAATGTCCTCCCCAAGTAAAGATCCTGAGATGTCCTACAGTTGTAAAGCCTCTTGACAGTTTATTCCCTACTGCATGACATTTATGACCATGGAATTATTTCCTCTCTTATAATGCTTTTTAATTTGGAAAACACTCTCTTGTGAAGGATACAAAAAAGAACCTTGTATTATGGGCCCAAGAAGGTGAACCACAGTCCCCGTGGTGTTTTCTTCAGCATGTAGGTACTAATTGAACAACATGACTAGTATGTGGTTTGTTCTTCTAGTTGGATGTAAATTGCCAATTAATATACAGTGTCAACATCATTGGTAACACATCCTTATAAACAAGAGACTCCAGTTTGAGAATTAAGGAACTCCTTCAATGTCTTGCCAAGTAGATTGTGAATTTTTGTATTAGATAAAAGTCCTTTGCAATTACGTAATAATTGTAGGCTTCATTATCTACATTGCATTTTTCAGTCTTTCTAACCCTTCTGCCCTCTTACTTGCATTATTTATTTGTATGCAAAGTGTTTGTTCACAGATGAAGAGGATGAGGTTAATTGTTACCCTGCCTCTGATTTAAGTATCAGGCACTGTGATCCATGTTAGTGTTGTTCACACGATTTGATCAAGCATTTTACTCTGTGGCATCCAGAAATAATTTCAGAAACAAAAAGCAAAACTGCTCTTTCCATTTCTGATCAAAGCAGTTTGAGAAAGATTTTGTCTTTTAGTGATGCTTTTGATAGACTGCAAAAATATAAAGTTGAGCAGATCTCAGTTGGATAATACATTCTGTCATACTAACTTTTTTTCTTCTACTAACAGCAAAGAAAGCCCATACAAATTTAATGAATAGAAGCTGGAATCACATTTCTTCTTAGTTTGGTTTTTTATTTCCTCCCTTAGGCTTAGTATAAATGAGTAGAGTCACAAACACGGGAGATTTTTTTCCCCTCCGTAGAGAATATATAGGTCATAATGTTACCATTTTGTGTCTGAAATAACATTCTGCTTAAAGATGCTTCCAGTCAGTCACCATCAAAGCATTAGCCCCAGTTTTGCCGTGTCTGAGTCCTTGAAAGGATAATGTGCCGAGATGTAACATTACTTTTGCTCTATATGATATATTCTTGCTATCAACATAATTTGGTCTTTACTAGTTCAGAAGAGAAATGAATTAGGTCATATCTAATGTGCACTGATAACTGCTCTCGAATTAGGAACTAATTTGACAAGTTCTTTGAATCTTTTGCCAAAATTTAAGGAGTTTGTTGATCTTTGTCGTCTCCCAGAACACGTTAGTCTTTTTTTCCCCCTGTAAAAGTAACTAAGTTGTATCACTGATGACATGATATGAAGATTTTCAAGAATCTATCCTGTTTTAAATACTAATGAGTTTCAGAAAAAATGATTAGGCTTTGTGCACAAACTCTAAAAAGCCTTATTCATTAAACAGATTAGTTCTTTCTCTGCAGGCTACACTAAATGTTGGGTGTAAAAATGTGTAATGCCTAGAAAATGCATTTTAGATGATTATTTTAATATAATCTCTGTGTGATTAATTTGCCAGGCTGACTCTGTAGGCTGATACATAGTCTCAGATCTCTGATCTGGAGATATACCAAAGTTTAAAACTTTTAAGGGAGCATATTTAGAAAGCTTCAGTTAAATTTTTAAAATATATTAATCTTTTAAGAATATTTACACTAGTACTAAAAGATGCTTCTTCACTCTACATAGAAAAATAAATATTTTAAATCAAGTGAGTTTTGGCTTTCTTTCTCATTTTAATATTAATGTTCCTTGTATCAGACACCAGTTTTAATTTTCCTTCCTTATACTAAGATGTTGCCAATATATTTGTGCCAAAAATCAAAGACAACTTGAATTCAAACTAATATAAAATGTAAATGTTAATTAGTGAATCATATTCAATGGCCATTAGGCCATCCTATAATTTATGTCAAGTATTGGGTTAAATGCTAACTGATAAAAATTAAAAGTCATATAAATGAGTGCTTTCTTGAAATTGTATGTGTTATAGTGTTTTTACTTTTGCTTTATTTTAATTTTCACAACAGTCTTTTGAGACAGTATTTATTCTATTTGTCCATTTAAGAGATGTGGAAATAGGCTGATCCCAGGGAAGTAAAATGGGTATATAATGTAATCAAATCATTTTTGGTTTTAAAAGAAAATAAATTCTTGGCCAGATGGAGTGGCTCACGCCTGTAACCCCAGCACTTTGGAAGGCTAAGACAGGTGGATCACTTGAAGTCAGGAGTTTGAGACCAACCTGGCCAATATGGCAAAACCCCGTCTCTACTAAAAATACAAAAATTAGCCTGGTGTGGTGGCGGGCGCCTTTAGTCCCAGCTACTCAGGAGGCTGAGGCAGGAGAATTGCTTAAACCCAGGAGGCGGAGTTTGCAGTGAGCCAAGATCATGCCACTGCACTCCAGCTTGGGTGACAGAGCAAGACTCCATCTCAAATAAATAAATAAATAAATAAATAAATAAATTCTTAAGTGTCTTAGTAGCTATGGCAATTAAATATTTTGGTTAGAGAGTCTGAAGTACACCCTTTAAAGTACGTAGTAATTTGCTTGGACAGATAATTACAAAGTACTAACCTACACTATTTTTAAAATATCAAGGTGATCTGGACCTTAAGGGCCTAAATTATTTCATGATCTTAAGAATTTTCCAAGTTCATTTATCACTGTGGTCTATTAGTAATCACAGCTGCATTGTATAATATTTTATATGAAGACCCAGAGAATCTTAAGTAGATCAAAATATATCTGGACTATAAACCTTATGAGAAAAGCTACATCAAGTACTAAAGATGTATTAAGTCACCTTCCATTCAACTATGTCCATCAGATTGATGTTGATATATCCCTTAGGGTAGAAGGGTCTCACTAATTTGTGAGTTTTGTTTTATATATTCTTTTCTTTTTTTTAACTTTTCAGATGATGACAAAGAGTCACACACACATACACACAGACAGACAAAAATTCACAGAGGTACAGGTATATAGCATATAAATCGAGTAGTTGACCCCTGAAAATTTGAATCAGGAACTTCTTTTTTATAAAGTATAACATCAGTAATAAACACATGTCTTAATGTAATACTTGGTATGGGCAGAATTGGATACAGAAAGTAAAAAGACATTTTCTATAATAAAATAGTGGCATTATGCTTAAAAAATTTAAATACAAGTATGTTAAATTAGTCTGATAAACAAGAAACAGCATTCCCAACAGGTGGAATATTAATTTTATCCTGTTTACACTAGTAGTTGCAGTTAAACAAACTAATATTATATTCTCAATGATTAATATCGCAGGCATTTTGCTGTAAAATAAAAATATAAGATGTGTAGGGTAACATTTTGGGAACATTTTGCTGCCCTGCAAAGTTGATGATAACAATTATAAGGTGATTATTTTAAACATGATTTAGTTGTCAAAAAAGAGTCTGGGAAGGGTAGGGGGAAGGCAGGGACAGGGAGAGGGTTGTTAAAGGATACAAAATTACAGCTAGAAAGAAGGAATAAGTTCTAGGGTTCAAAACCATTGTAGGATAACAATAGTTAATAGAAGCACATTACATAGATTCAAATAGCAAGAAGGAGGATATTGAATGTTCCCAACACGAAGAATGGTAGATGGACAATTGAGATGCTTGATATGCTAATTACACTGATCTGATGACTATATATTATATGTATGGAAATGGCACTAAGTACTCCGTAATTTGTACAATTACTATATGTCAAGCAAATAGCGCTTAGAAATTAAAAATATAAACAAAACTCAAAAAGCCCATCTCTAATTGAAACCACCTTTGATTATGTTAGCTGCTGCATTTGTCTTCACTTTTCTGAGTAACACTTGGGATTTGAAAACCATGACAATTAAAAGGTAATTATTAAGGATAAGCATAACATTTAGTGTTCAAATCTATTAGAAGCAGATATTTTTCAGCAGAAAAAATTCAAATTGCTGGTTTGAATTTGTTCCTGGCAGCATAAAAGGAAACATGCAAAACTAATGTAAATTATTTAATTTCACAATTTTTGACAATCCACTAAATGGTGGCAAAGAATTGGAGGATGGGGAAATCGGGAGTAATTACTTAATGTAATTAAGGGATGTTTCCTTTTGAGGTGGTAAGAATATTTCGGAAGTGAATACAAGTGATGGTTGCACAACATGGTGAATTTATGAAACACCAATGAATTGCTCACCTTATGGCTAATTTCATGGTATGTGAATTTCGCCTTAGTAAATTATCTTTTAAAGAATGGATGCATTAGTATTCCAATAAAATTTTATTTACAAAAATGTATTCTTTTTAAAATTGAGCACTACACACGTCATAAATTATTGTTAATGTTGCAATGGGATTGTTTAAGGTTATGTTTAGATTATGGTAGTTTACAATTTCTTATATGAAGTACCAAACATTTCAAACAACCGAAATTGAAATTTTATTTAGCTTAGTGAATTCTGGCCATTTATATTTTACGAATTTTGTTGTGCAAGTTGGGTTTGCTGAATTTAAGTGATTGAGCAGATTATGCGGATGTCTGGGGAAAAATCATTCCAGGCATAGTTAGCATCCTATGAGGGGAGAGCCTGCTTGACATATTTGAAAAACACCATGGGGATCCGTTTGGCTGGGTTGGGGGCGGGGGAAGGTGGAAGGAGGAGAATTTATAGAGAGATAAGCAGGTCCCAGATTTCCCAGATCCTGGAAGGCCTAAGTCCCTTTAGATTTTATTCTAGGTGAGATAGCAAATCTCCAGAGTGTCTGAGCAGGGGAGGGTCTTAATCAGATTTACATTGCAAATACAATTGCTGTGATTACTCTGTGATGAGTAGACTTGGTGGAGACAAAGTGGGCAGAGATAAAATCAAGAAGACAATTAGGAAGCTTTTGCAGGAATCTCTAGCTCCTTGCTACTCTAGTTTGTGGTCATGGAACAGACATTATCTCCAGGTGATTTATACCAACATTCAAGTTTGGGAAGTACTGGCCTACGTAAGAGATGAGAGTGGTTTTGGAGAGGGGAGTCTAGGCAAAGGTGTTAACAAGTGGTGGGATATTGCATGTACTTCTTTACAGTATGATTTGCTGATGTATTGCATGTGGGTGTGAAATTTGGGAAGGATAAACGGAGGTGCCTTTTACTACCAAAGAGGAAAATGAGGGGTTTCTGGGAGGGCTTGGAAATCAAGAATTTGGTTTGAGGTGCCTTTAGGCATACAATAAAGTAATTTGGGAGCTGCTAACATCATGATGGTTTTGAAAGCCATGGGATTAGATGCCCTTACCTGGAAGAGTAGCCAGAAAAGAGTGAATCTGAGGACTGAATTCTGAAACACTCTAACAGGGCCTCAGAAAGTGGAGGGACATCCAGAAAAGAACACTAACAATGAGTGCCAAGTGATGTTTGTAGCATAATAACTAGGAGCATGTGGAGTCCTGGTGTCCCTCGATGAGCATCAAAGAACTCAGGAACTTCTAAGGAAATTATCACTTGACTCTCATGTTTCACCCATTACACTCTGAGCTCTTCAATGCACTGTCTCAACAAAGCCAGGCGTTGGGAAGGTGTTTAGGAAGAAACCAGTAGATAAATGAAGAACAATCACTTGTTTTATGATAGTATATTACTTGGCATTTTTTTGGACTCCTAGATTTATGCCTTGGTGAAGGCAATTTTTCAGCACGTGCGGCTGTCTGGGTCATCGGTTTTTTTACTCATGATTACTCACCTAAGTGCTATAGGTAAGTTGGGCGGAAATCCTTGCTGTTATATTTAATGACCCTTGCCATTTTCACTGCTTTAGTGTTCCCTCCTTGCTATTTGGATGTAAATATTCACCATTTTCACTTTCCCTGCTGTACTTTCTCATCTGTCTCTGACAAAATTCATATACATCTTTACCAGGAAAGCATATTTTACCTAAATAATAGCTTTAGTCACAAAGGTGTGTTTTTTGATAGATAATCTGAGAGAAATCAGTGGAACTCTTGATGTTTTCGAAGGAACTGATTTAGTAAATCAGATTTACTGTGTTATGATCTATTTTTCTAAAAATCCGACAAGAACTAAGAAGCAAGAAAAATGCACTGGAGTCTAACCCGAAGCCTTTATCGGAAGCTCGTTTGCTTTGACCATTAGTTTACTTCCCATGGATTTAGGGTAAAGGTCCCAGGTCTGTGACATTTGGTTATGGCTATCACGTGGAAAATGGCGACTAGGAGTACAGGACGATGTACTTGGTCGGTGGCTGAGTAGTTCATGGTAAACTGCTACCCTCAGATTTTCGTTACCAAGATCACCTTAATATAATTTAAAAGACAAGTCACAGTAAGAAGTGCTTCTGCTGGTAGATTTTATTTTATTTTATTTTATTTTTGAGACGGAGTCTCGCTCTGTTCCCCAGGCACTCCCCAGGCTGGAGCGCCATAGCGCGATCTCGGCTCACTGCAAGCTCCGCCTCCCGGGTTCCCGCCATTCTGCTACCTCAGCCTCCCGAGTAGCTGGGACCACAGGCGCCCGCCACCACGCCTGGCTCATTTTTTATTTATTTATTTATTTATTTATTTGTATTTTAAGTAGAGACGGGGGTTTCACCGTATTATCCGATGGTCTGGATCTCCTGACCTCGTGATCCGCCCACCTTGGCCTCCCAAAGTGCTGGGATTCCAGGCGTGAGCCACCGCGCCGGCCTTCTGTTGGTACATTTAAGGTAGAAAAAAATCATAACACGTTCTATGCTTAATAACTAAGGTTGGTTAGAATAAATATTTTGAAGACCTTCAGTTTGTGAAGAAGGTTGTCCTGGCATTTCTGTGTCCAGCTGTGTGCGGACAGAATCCACTCACTTCAAGTGGGACGAAGAGATCCCAGGAGGGGAGCCTTAAAAAGCAAGTGAGAATTCCCAGGAAAGAGAAATCCCAGGACCAGCTTAATCTTCCTGTGTTTTTATCTATCAAACAATTAATGATAACCCTTTTATATTCAATTCAACAAATTTACAAAGTAATTCTTGATGAGCTCTTTTGTTCACAAAGCTTTGCATGTTACAGAAGCTATAAGGAGTCACTGACTCCACCACCTGGCCTTAGGTTGATTACAGGCAGGAGAGGCAATTCATCCTCTTCAAAATATAAGCAGCCATTATCCATAACTTGGTAACTATTAACGTTCCTCTCCTGTTTTTCTCCTTTTGTTTTCTCTTCTCCTTTATAATTTGAGTTGACATAAGTACTTATTGTACTCAAGATAAAAGCATTGAAATCAGGGGGATAAATAGCCATTTTCAGCCGACGTGTATGACTGTCACTTAGAAGTGAAAGGTGTGTGCTACTGTGAGGCTACAGGGTAAGAACACACATGACACTAGGTGAAATACGATGTGACATAAGCTAAGTGATACATTCAAAAAGAGGGCAGCTGTATTATTCTGGTCAAGTCAGGAAGGGTTTTTATGGAAAAGGCAGCATTTGGGTTGGCCTTAAAGAATAAATAGACTTTGGGAGGTAAGGAAGAGAAGTCAAGGAAAGTGAGCATTTAGATGTTTGCATCAAATGAGCAAATGAACTCCCATGGAGAGATCCACAATAGAACAGTTTGGGATGTGGATAGGCAGACAAAGAAATCACCTTTATCAAGGTGAAGTGTTTCTTAACTCCAGAGGCTCTCAAATGTTTTGAAAGGCTTTCGCCAGAGAAGTGATGGGACTAGAACTATGCTTTAAGAAAATGATTGTGCAGCAGTGTATTGAGTGGGGTTCTGTGTGGGAGCTGGGGAACAGGGAGATGTTGTAGCAGTCCAGTGTGGAAATGGTGATGTTCTGGGGCAGGGTGGTGCTACACGGTATAGGGGAAGGGAAAGAAAAAGGAAGTATGGGTTGCATGTGAGAAATATTGGAGAAAGACATGGCAGGATGTGAGAAATAGGCCTTGGTAGTGGTTGGGTTACGGGACAAGTAAATAGGACTGGGGCAGTGGATGGAGGCTCTGTGATATTGAACACAGGGAACTCAGAGAATGGTGGTGTCTTAGCTGGAAATAGAGATACCATGAGGAAGACCTGGTTTAAAGAGGAGGAGGAGTTTAGTCCTGCAATTGTATCCGAGGCATGTACAAGTAGGAAATTTCCACAGCCAGTTTTAAATATAATCTTGGCCTTTGCAGAGAGACCAGAGGTACAGAAGGAGATTTGGTCCTCATTTGTTGCAAGATAATGAATGGAACTGGATGAAATAACATCACCCATTTAGGTGAATTCATATAATTAATCTTCTAGCTCATTAAAAGAAATCTCAGACTTTTAGCAATACATTCCAAGATACGACACCCTTATTTTGTCTCCAGTAGAGCAAGAGTTCAAGATAATTTCCTTGAACAAGGAACAAGCAAGAGCTCTGTTGAAAACAGATTCGGACTTTGTGCCTATAATAGCAAATTCTTCCATAAATGTGAGCCATGATCCAGTGAAGAAGGCATTTCCCTTTCAGGCATGACATATGTTTGATTACCAAGGGCAAGGTTCCTCATTTGATTGCCAACCTCCCTAATTAGGAGGCCTTGAAGATCATTGCCTCAAGATTGTTCAAGCTGAAAAAGCATTCACAAGCACAAACATATTTTATGTCCAGTAAAAGTCACTCTAGTTGACTGAATGCAGTTGGTTATCACAGAGACTTACCTGTTAGCTCCAGGCAAACACGGCCAGCAGCATTGGTATTCAAGACAAAAGACAGCCATCAGTGTAAATTCTTGTCTACTATGCAAGGTGTATCTTTTGATCTTTTCAGAAAGAACTAGAAAATTGGATGGTATTTGCAGGAGCCTTTCAGCTGAGAAATGTCAATAATGTAATCGTGTTGAGACCAGTACATGGAATTGACTTGTTGGGAGATGGATACAGGTGCAAGAATGAAATGTGTATCTGATTACTCTATAGAACTGAGTTGGTGCATGAGATCATGGGTCACCAGGCTACATCAGCAAGCAGCATTAGGAGAATTTAATGAATCCTCTATACAGGCTTCTGAGTGCCAGCTCCAAATCTGAAGTTTTTGGAAAACAGCAAGAAATAAGAAAGTAAGTTTCCTCCTGCTTTTTGTAGTGTATAACCCAGTTTCCTCCATTTGGTAGATAATGTGGTGACTGTAAAATCAAGACAGGTCATTCCGTTTCCCTCAAACAGAGTGAATCACCTTCATTGTGCACTGAATTTCTGCAAGCTGGGCAAGTAGGAGTTTTAAGTTGCTCTTAGGTGGTTTTTATTTGCTGCAGGTTATGTTTGCTTAGTTTAAAAGATATCTGAAATGAACAGCATTGGTGAATAAAACTGTTCCATTTTGTAATTGTTTAAATGTACCTTTTGGTTTTACTTTTTTCCCCTTTTCATTTATTGGAACTATAATTAATTTTGTTTTTTATTATCTGCTGTTGAGTTATCAGTGAATAGAAAGGAGATGGGAAAAATAGTTAATTTGTTTAATGCTTGACTCCATCTCCATGGATAGATAACACTTTTAGCACCACATTATTCTCTGGGCAAAATAAGTATTTTCTATTTTTAAAAATGTGAATAATTGGCCAGGTATGGTGGCTCAAGCCTGTAATGTTTTGGAAGCAGAGGTGGGTGAATTGCTTGAGCTCAGGAGCTCAAAATCAGCCTGAGCAATATGACAAGTCCCCATCTCTACGAAAAAAAGGAAAAAAAAAATTAGCCTAATGTAGTGGTGTGTGCCTGTGGTCCCAGCTACTCAGGAGGCTAAGGCTGGAGGATCGCTTGAGTCCAGGAGATTGAGGCTGCAGTGAACCATGTTTGTGCCACTGCACTCCAGCCTGGGCAGCAGGCTGTCTCAAAACAGTGTAAATAATTATATATCACATTTCTTCTGGTTACACTAGACTATGGACTACTGTATGTTGGTGTTATCTGAGAATAGATGGTGTCTTATGCACGTGTATCTTTGAAGAACCAGGAAGTGACTGGTTACGAGTGGTCTGTTGGTGACTGCCTCATGGGATATGGCATAATTGAACATTCTTTTTCTTGGAAAGGAATCCATGCTTGCAATTTTTGTGATAATAGTTAACATTGGCCGGGTGCGGTGGCTCATGGCTATAATCCCAGCATTTTGGGACGCCAAGGCGGGAAGATCACTTCCATTCAGGAGTTAGAGACCAGCATAGGCAACATAGCAAGACCCTATCTCTACAGAAAATGAAAAATTAGCTGGGTGTGGTGGTGAATGCTTGTAGTCCCAGCTACTCAAGGCTGAGGTGGAATGATTTCTTGAGCCTGGGAGATCGAGGCTGCAGTGAGCTGTGACTGCACCACTGTACTCTAGCCCGGGTGACACAGTGAGACCTTGTCTTAAAGGAAAATAAAACGTTAACATTTACTGAGTATTTACAGTGTGCTGGAGACTGTTGTAAATGCTTCTTATGTTCTCTCATTTCATCCTTACAATACCAAGAGGTGGCTGTCTTCCCCCTTTATGGATGAGGACAGTGAGACACAATGAAATGAAGGAACCAGCCACAGGTCCCACTGCCCTTAAGTAGTGGAGTGGGAATTTGAACCTATGCAGCATGACTCTAAAGGCCTACATTGAAAAACCCATCTTGAAGTAATTCAAATATGTCTAATTTTATCATGTAGGAGTATGCAGTCATCAAATTTGCATCTCTTGAGCCTTTAATACCAATCATCCTGGCTTTTCTCAAAAGAGAAAATTTTGGAAGATTTTTTTCCTGTATTTTTTTTTTCATTCATATCTTTTGGGAACATAAATTTAGCTATATATTCATTTTATGTAAGCGGCTCCAGCGCGAGTGAAAATGCCTTCAGAGCAGGGGTTTTGATTTTTGCAGGCATATCTACCACTCCCTGTGATGTTCAGTGTGTTACTGTGTAATAGATGATTAATAGGGGAGAGTGTTTTAGGTGATTGTTAGGTCTGTCAAGCTCAAATGCAGATAGAAATGTATTGCCTTAATTCTCTCTCTCTTTTTTTTTTTTTTTAACTTTTTGCCCAGGCTGGAGTGCAGTGGTGTGATCACGGCTCACTGCTGCTTCAACCTCCTGGGCTCCAGAGATCCTCCCACCTCAGCCTCCCAAGTAACTAGGCCTATAGATGCTAATTTTTAAATTTTTTGTAGAGACTGAGTCTCAGCATGTTTCCCAGGCTGGTCTCAAATTCCTTGGCTGAAGCAATCCTCCAGCCTAGGTTTCCCAAAGTGCCAGGATTATAGGCATGAGCCACGCACCTAACCTAATATTCCGTATCTTTTTCTTGGAAAGGAATCCATGCTTATAATAAAGGAATCCATGTAGAAAAAAACAATAATAACTAATTGATTTTGCTTATGTCATCACATTGCATTACCTTTATTCTACTAGCTCTGTTACCTCAAGGAGGCCATAGAATCTTCTTTACTCAGCTTCCTCATCTGTAAAATGGGTAATAGTACATTTTGTGCCTGTGTATCCATGTGATTACAAGCTTTGAGTGATGAAAGTTATAACATCTACTTAGAAAAATAAAATTGTATGTGTATACGTATGTGTTTATAATAAATATACATATTTGATATGTGCAATACTTGAATGTGCAAACTGCAATGGGGAAAATTGGGGAAAACGATTAAAACTATGGTTTTTGTGGAACTTAAATATAGTTAAGTACATTTTAAAGTGCTTTTGAAACATGAAAAAGTTTTTGAGGCTTTGGAGGTATGAATTCAAAATGGGACTGCTAATGAGAGTAAGTATTTCAAGGTAATGTGAAAAGTCTGAGACAGAGGTTATTGGCCAGTAATTTACCTGGAGGAAGGCAAGGTAAGTCTGCAAACATAGAGCGTGTGGGTCTTTCTGTACTATATCATTCTGTTCAGTGTGACATATCATCTGAACATTTTTGAAATCTCTGTGCATTACTATCTTGAATAAACAAAATAAGTAGGCAAAGAAAACATATTTTAAAAAGTTAAAACATGTTGGAAGAGAAACCATCAGAATGTAAGCTGTTAACCCTCCCCAGCTTCTGTATTAAACATGGAATTTTTACTCTTTACCTCAAGTCATTGGCAGAAGATGAAAGTTTTTTCAAAGGAGAAACTCAGGAACACGATTGTAAAGAAAATGTCTGGTTCCTAGAGAGAGCCAGTAAAAGAACATCATTCCAGAAGCTACTGCCTCCAATTTAAAAACATCAGAACAGGATAAAGAGTGTACCCTACTGAGCGGAAAGTAGAGACCAGAAGGTTTGTTGAAACCCCAGAGTGAAAACCACTTAGAGAATCGGAATAGTCAAGTATAAGGTTGTGAGATGGATTCAGAGACCAGACTGAAATGTGTCTCTGCCAATCTGTGCAATGAAAGTGGGTGACAAGGGAGATGGGAGCCAGGAGTCAGAGGCGGCGGAACAGGCATTGGCCTCCCTGAGAGATGTCTGGGGATTGAGACTGGATATGTGAGTAGGTGACAGAGGCATGTCACAAAAAGCAGGCACAAAGAGTAATACACAATGAGAGATCATTTTACTGTAGCCCAAAAGTTAGTATGGTTCACGGATACCAGAACCTATGAAAAAATATAATGGATTTATGAAATGTGAGAATTCTGTTATGTGCTATGTGTATAGATAAAAAAAAGTGAGTGCCTACAAATTAGATGTGTATCAAAATAGGATCTTTTAAGTTTTCTATAATTGACGTATTTCTTTTTGAGTCCCCCCGCCCTTACTGGTAGTGATGGTTGGAGTGGGATTGGATTGATGTATGTTGATGAGTTATTGGTGGATTATTTCTCCTCCAAAGTTGCTTTAGGTTTCCATACACTTTCTGTTAGAAATATATTCAATGCGCTCAAAGTTCAACTCCTGATCAGTTATTTTTATCCTTCTTCCCTTCCAAAAATCTGTGTTTGCGGGCAGACTTAGAGGCTTCTAGTGAGGATGTGGAAGCCCTTAACTCTGTGACCCCACTGTGTGGCCAGTGCTTCAGTTCTAGGGTGTAGGCCTCTGGATCTATTGTGGAGTGTTTGGTCTGATTCTGTCCTGTGGAATCTTACTTGCTTTTTTTTTTTTTCTTTGAAATCTGCAAAACACACCCCTCTCTTGCTGACCACCCCTTGCTTGGTGCTGTGGATGCCTCCTGAAGTCTGACTGCTGTTTACATTTGTTCATCAGCTCAGGTGGCCCATGCCTTAGCCCTAAGCTGCTGTGCCCTTGGTTCCTGTCACAGTTCAGACCTTACGGATTCTCCTTGCTGCTTGCTTGAAGCTCCAAAACTTTCTTGCCATACGTAGGCCATAGGAACCAAGATGAGTTTCCCGCTCAGAGTTTCAAACAGAGAAAATGTTGAAAACCCCATTGCTTCTGCCTGTTCCCACCTCATTTCCAAAATATTAGACAAAAGTTACGAAGCATCTGGCAGGCTGTTTTCCCTGCCATTGTCTCTAATTCCTTCCCACAAACCCCTAAGAGATATATTGCCCTGTCCTGCAGTGTAGGACTTAACCTGGGGCATAAAAACTTTCTTATCCAGAGAAATAAGCATCATGCCATAGATGTTCAGAAGATACAGAACAGACATTTATAGCCATTATATACAGGTTGCAAGAGATTACATATTTCCTTTCTTTTTTTAAAAAATTTGTATTTTCTAAATCTTCTATAATAAACAGGTACTATTAGTACATCTATTCATAAAAAGAAATAGTATTTGCACATTGCACAAAATAAAATGGAAAAGAATCCTGGTTTTGCTGCTTGAAGGAGTACTTCCTATTCTATTCTGAGATGTGAGACTGCAAATGCTAACAGACAGAGATGAATGAAAGATACAGGAACAGCAGTAGGGTTTAGGCAGAAAAAAACTTGGACCTTAAAAACCCGACTTCAGTAAGGGCAAAAGGAGTTTCTAGAGTCCCTGGGTCAGTGCAGTCAAAGCAGACAATCACAACTGGGAGAATTTCAAGAGAAGACAGATTGTTCGCTTGCAGGATTGCAACGGTTTTGTTTACTCTCGGTTGTTAATTGCAGGATTGCAACGGTTTTGTTTACTCTCGGTTGTTAATCTTTCACTTGTGGCTGGATGATCATACAAAGTCTCCAGCCTCAATAAGTGATGAATTATTAGTGGAAGGAGAACTTTGTTTTGTAATAAATAAGGTAACTTTTTCATAATCTCTGCTGTCAGGATGCTCTGGGTATGTTTTGGGGTTCATTAGTTCTATCATATCTCTGCCAGTTCACCTCTACATGCCACTCCAAATAACTAATCAGAGGACAACTCATGTGCTTGCTGTGCAAGCTCAGTGGAAGCACTCAGCTCCTCAAACATCAGATTGTCTCTGCCCAGTTCTTCCTGGAGAGAATTTCTCAGTTGCCCTGGATTCTTCCAAAGTCTATCCAGCATGTTTTGGTTCTTCTCAAACTCCCCCCTTGCTTTTGAATTTCTGAGTGGTAGATCCATTTTACCATCTCCTTACAGTATTGGTACCCATAAAGACATTACCTGTGATTGAGTCTCTTTGATCAAGGGCTATAAACCCATCCAAGGTGAGAATGTAATGGAGGGAAAATCCATTTTTCTATGACATCAGGACCAAATAACTGCACAGGAAAGATGCCAAAATATATTAAATATTGTCTTAGTGACTTTTACTAAAAAAAAAAAAAGCCTATGAGATGGATTCTACTCGAATACTGTCAGGCACTGACTATATCCCAAATAAATATGGCTGGAGTTAGATTGATTGAACTTATTCATAGAGGGAGTTTGGAAGTGACTTACTGATAAAGAAGGGTTTGAGTTGAGGTCTGACATAGGAAAAGTCATTTTCTAATGTTCTAACTTGCTTTACTAATCTTTAGGAAACAACTGTGGTACATTTTGTCCTAAATAAATATTTCTTAAAGGAGTACTCAAGTGGCTGTTAAAATTTTAAGCACCCTGCTTCTTTTTAAATAAACGCATTGCTTAGCAAGTACAAATGTGAGTCTCCCACATTCCCTCGCCCCACTGACTTCTGCCTAACAGTGCTAGTATTAATTTTCAGGTGAAAAGAGAGGTCAGAATAGTCCAAATTCAACATTATCCTGATGAATGACTATTTTTTAAATGGCTGCAAAATGTGTTAGTATCTCTACCAAGACGTTTCATAAGTACTAAATAATGTCAGTAGGTTTTGTGTCTTAGTAAATATAAGCAATAAAATTGTCAAAAAGATTATTCTTGGTGAATGAAGAAGAAAATGATTTTTGGTTTAGTCACCATGTGTCACAATTAGAGCTGAAAAGTAAAGTTTATGGAGAATGTATGTTATCTATGTAGAGGAGATGTAAGAAAATCACAGTGGTGCATGGTGAGTCAATAGTTTTTAAAACACTACAGCAATGTTAGTGTTTTCACTTTTCATGAAGGAACTATCATGTGAATAAAGCCTCTGTTGAAGATTGGTCGTTGATGCTATATGTTGCTGTGGTGTGACATTTAGGAGCATTTTTTCCCTTATTTTTAATCCATAAGCAGTGATGGGATAGTCAAAGCTATGAACTGAGTGAGCCTTGTTTGAAATAAATGAATTATCTCTAAAACAATTTCATATATCTCAGTTCTCCTTGTGGTGGGGTCAGGTACACAAATCTATCTATCTATCTATCTGTCTGTCTGTCTGTCTATCTATATCTGTGTGTGTATATATATATCTCCAAATATATATATATATATATCTCTAAATTGTCAGACTACATATCTTGCCCAGCTGGAATTGTATATGATTGAACATGCAGTACATCAAGGTATATTAGCTCTCCTTCTCCTCTGTTTCTCTGAAACACTCCATATTATTGCATACAGCACACCTTCACCTCCACTGTCTCTTCATTTATGGATCCTCCCCATCTTGTCTTTGGTTCTTCTTCCTTGGCTTACTCCTTCACACTACTGGTTTTCTAGTGTAATAGTCGTAGCTCCATGTTCTTCTTTTTCTATATCTTCTTCATTTAGAACTGATTTTTCTCTCTGCCTCCACATCACCCTCATGTCAATGAAAAGCATTCATATCTTTAACTCTAGTGTCTGCCCTTTCTCTGAAGCCATGGACCAGCATGTTTGACTGGCTGATGCACATCTTCCTTAGAAGTTCCCACGGTAAACTGCAAGTTTACCCATTCAAACAGGGAACTCGTGATTTGTCTTCCACTCTCCCTGACTCTCTTCCTGATATAAGTACGTGGCATTTTTCAGTATCTCTTCCTGGCAGTGGAAATCTCCTGGCTCATTCCCTCCAATATCTAGTCATGTGCCAAGTTTGATCATCCTGGTTTTGCAGGTCCTTTATAAGATCCTCAAACTCTCATTTCCCACCCACTTTCTTACTTCTTCAGTGACGGTAGTCAGATATTTTGCCTTAACAACAGCTCCATAGTACCAATCACATTGCCTTGTAGGGGTTTTAAAAATAATCATTCTTTGCCAACCTGCTTGAAATATGACAGCTCCTAAATCAATAAACTAGAGAGGCGGCAAAATGCTTGATTCCCAACAATGAAACTGAGGTTCAGGGTAGTGTCACATTTGTTAATGTAAATACCCTCACCATATGTGCATGTGTGTTTTAATGAAGATTAGACCCCAAACTTTAGGGCAAATTTATCATAATTATTTTAGGGGAACACTTACTGTGATTCTGGCAGTGAGAAAGTGATCTCTGAAGGACCAGATGACTGTGTATGGTACTGCCATCTATCACTTTACATGGTAGACTCCTACCAAACTTTCTTCCTGAACTAAGCTGACACTATCTCCCTGTGGAATATGGAGGGTGTTGGCTCTTCCCTGATTCTTTCAGTTCCAGGGAAAAAAGAGTGTTCCAAATATAATAAATATTTCCCATGTTGAATGAAATATTAGCAGAAAATATTGTTCATGTTCTATTCTCTGGCTTTAGGATTTTAGTTTCATAGCCATATTTTACATGCTTTTACTAAGGTTCTGTAACAAGCATAAAAACAATCCAGGTAGTGGAGTGAGAGATTCGCTATATATCTCTGGTCAAATTGTCAACCTGATTTGTATGGGGCAGAACACAGTTTGTGGTCTACTGAATCCTCTTGTAATTATGCTTTCTTTATATATCTCAGTTTTTTTAAAAAATCATTCTTTAGTAGGGCATTGTATTTATAGCAGTCTGTAAATTATATTCTACATGGAAAAACCCCAACAAACTTTACTTAAATTGAGAAATATTTGAAAGCAAATAGAAGTGCTAGACGGTACCTTAGATACCTTGTAGTTTAATGTTAACAAAATAAAATACAATCAACCAAATCCTGATGGAGCGGCATGTCATCAACAGTGACATTTCCAAACCTGATGTTACTGATAGGGGTTTTATTACTTAATTAAATGTGTACAAATTACATGCAGTGTTGCAGATAATGTAGAAGAGGACATGCATGCTTCATTGCAGCTCAATTTCCTTTCTAGAAATTATCACTATATTAAATTATTTAAATTTCTAAAACGAGCCCCCTGCATTTCTCCAATCTTTTTATTGTAAATTTCTATCCACTTTTCACTAAGCTGAATTTGTTTACAGTTTATTTTGTTAAGTCCTGCAATACTTTTTGGGGAGTGTTAGGGGAAAGAATCTCATTCAAATTGAGCAGATTTACAATGATTGGCCATCCATTTATTTGGGTAGACTTGAAACACAACAGGACATTCAAAATTTGAGCAATAATTTATGCTATATTTATACATAAGCCAGATTTCATTCCCAGAATTTATATCTCTTCTGTGATTTTTTGCTCTGATTTATGAATTTATCTGTACTAAAATCAGGTAAGTCAAGCATTTATTCTAACTCCCACTCTGGTTTTTGTAACTTACATGGTTTGTACACTTACCAATTATTAATTCATTCAGTTATTCATTCAGCAAATATTGACTGTCTTAGAGATACAGTGGACACTATTCTTAATGCTGAGAATGTGCTGGTGATTACAAAACCAAGTCCCAACACATGCAAAGCTCATTTACTCTTTAGGCTTTTCAACCTTAAAATGTTATCATCACCAAAAACCATGTCATTGCTTGGTTGACATGGCAGTTCCAGAAGTTAGGTGAAAAACAGGTGCACATTCAGAATACCTACTGTAAGAAAGAGCTTACCTTAAAAAATTGTTTCTTAAATAATAATATTAATTGTGTGACAGTTATTCTGATGCTAGTGATGAAATACCACAAAGAGAAGCAAGGACTATCCCCAGTTTCATTTTTGACATTATTTTCGTCTTACCTCTTTTCATCATTGTTAGTTTTGCTAAAGATTTGTGTGTTTTCTTGCTGTTTCCAAAGATTTCAGCATTTTGTTTCATTGATAATTCTCTATTGCATTACTGTTTTCTATTTCATTGGTTTCTGCTTTTTATTATCTCCTTTGTTTGCCTTCTTTGGGTTTACTTTGCTCTCCTTTTTCTAGGTTTTTGAAGTGGGTGCTTAGATAACCGATTTGAGACTTTCCCTTTTTTCAACGCATGTGTTTCCTTTCAGTGGTGTTTTAACTGTGTGCTACAAATTTTTCGTATGTTCTATTTTGAGTTTAATTCAGGTTAATGTAATTTTTGATATCTCTTGCAACTAGCTGCCTCTTTGACCCATGGATTATTTAATAGTGTGTTGTTTAGTTTCCAGGTGTTGAGATATTTCTTTCTGTTATCCTTCTATTCTTGATTTCTAGTTTGAATCCATTGTGGCTACAGAATATACTCTGTATATGTTTAATTTGTAAAACTTTGTTGAGGATTGTTTTATGACCCATAATATAATCCATATTGGCACATATTCTGTAGCCCTTGAAAAGAATGTGTAATCTGCATTGTTGGGTATCCTGTAAATGTCACTTCGGTTCATTTAGTTGATAATATTATTAATTTATTTTATATCCTTGCTTATTTTCTGTCTGGATGTTCTATCACTTGTTAAAAGAGGCTTGTTAAAGTCTCAAACTGTAATTATTGAATTGCTTATTTTCCCATTCTATTATCCTTTTGCTTCAAATACTTTTGTAGCTGCTTTTTGGTGCATACACATCTATGATTGCTTTGTCTTATTGCTAGTTCTTTTATCATTATGCAATGTTCTTCTCTATCTTCAATAATTTTCTTTGCTCTGAGTCTATTCTATCTAATATTAAAATTCCCTCCCTCCCTCCCTACTCCCTTCCCTTCCCTTCCCTTCCCTTCCTTACTCCCTTCCCTACTCCCTTCCCTTCCTCTCCCTTCCCCTCCCCTCCCCTCCCCTCCCCGCACTTTTATTAGGAAGACTGAAATGATAGTATGCTGTCTTAAAGAGCTTGGTTGTAAAAGGAAGGTCTTGAAAATTTCCTTTCTCATGTCCTCCAAGACATGGTTTTCATTTATATGCACCTTGGTCTTTCCTCAGAACTCTTAACTTCAACTTCAGCCTGGAGTTGAGCAGAAACCCGGCTTAGTTTCCCTCAAATCATTCTTATTCTGCAGACATGGTGCTGCACCTTTGAACCAACAAGCAGGTAACTGGTACTATACTTATTAATTCTGCAGGCTTTTCATTGTTATAAAGGAACAAGCTACACCTGAATCAGAAAATTATTTAATTAGCAAAGCATCCCAAACAACCAAAGCTATTATACTTATAGTTGTTAATGGACAGTCTAAGAAAAGTTATGAAAATACCATCTGTAGGCATTTACTGTACCTCAGACTCTTATGGGACCTGTTTGCAGACTGTTTCCCAGTTCCCCAGTGGGTTCAGCATTGCTGACTCTTTGCACTCTCCTTTGATTAATATTTGCATAATATATGGTGATTGAGGTTTCTGGCTCCCCATATGGCCTTCACTGGCACTGTAAAAGGAGAGATGTCCTTGTTACTGCTGAGTGGTGACAGAAGTGCTTACTCTTTACTAGACATTCTCTCATACCTCCCTAGTGGGAAGAGAGAGGGGAACCTTATTACTGGTGGGTGAGGGTAGAAGTATGGGCTCCTCGTGTAGTCTCCATTGACACTGCAGATTATGCTCTAACATTATCAATAATCACATTAAATATAAATGGTCTATATACTAATATATTGATGAAAAGCCAGAGATTGGGAGAATAGATTAAAAAGCATAATCCAACTTTGTGCCATCAGCAAAAATTCACTGCAATTACAATAAATAAACTTGTTAAAAATAAAAGGACGGGAAAAGATACAATGGAAACATTAATCTAAAGGAAGTAGGAATGGCTATATTGAAGGATAAGTACATCAAGAAAACAGCAATCCTAAATGTTCATGTATCAATAATAGGATACTTTTAAAACTTTTCTGTTATGCCTTCCATTGTTTCATTTCCTTTCAAAAGCAAAGAAAAAACAGAGTTTTTGTCGGCATAGTCTATTAGTTTTATTACAATCCTATTACTGGTCACAGCATGTAAGGCTGTTAATAAATAAAATACTCGTAGGTGATAATCTTTGAGCAGAATTAGAAGCCCAAAAGTATGCTGAGTTTGTTCACATTTGCTATTGTTTTAACCGCATTTGAAGCAACAGTTTAAACGTTTTTGTCACTTGAGAAAACTGTCAGTACTCTATAAGGAGGAATGAAAATACCAGAACTATAAAAAGAAATGTTCAAAAGCTTCAATCAACTTATATAATATTTCTAGCTTTAACATGATCATCATTAAATTCATATCTATCAAGACAGTATATTTCCAATCATCAGTTTTTTCCATGGCCTGCTGTATTCAAGCTAACTGACAAGTGATTATGTAGATTGTATCATTATTATATTTTTTAAAATGCCAGTAGACATCCGCCCAAAGCAGCAAGGAACTACTTTTCAAATTCACTGAAATGACACACATTATTCTTTCTCTGGTAGCTCTTCGTTCCTGCCCAGAGCTTTATGGGTAGATGCCTTTAAATTGTGGAGGAGACAGAGTACAATGTTGCATTCATTATTCCAGACAGTTACCATCATAGTGAAATGAAAACTCCTTTTAAACTTTTAATTAAAATCCTAGAATTGGCGTGCCCTTTGGGTTTCCAGATAATGTAAAGGGTTTTGAACTATCTGGAAATGTTAAAAATTCGTGCAAACAGGGAAGTCCTCCAATAAAGAAGTAGAGCCTTCTGCCACTATTCTTTATATATGACAAACATAAACACAAACATAACAAATATAAACAAAACATGAACTTTTCCCTTTTATTCCTTGAATAAGGCAGATTTATAAAACAGTCTCATTACCGGAGTGTATATTAACTCATTAGAACCATTGATTTTAAACTGTTATATGCTTTCTGCAAGGGCAAAATAATGCTGGATTTCTCAGTTTAAAGTACAGAAGATCAAACTCAATAAGGACGTTTATTGTTAAATAATCAGAAATCTAGATATAGCAAAGTCCCAGGGTCAGTTAATTCAGGGGTTCCACGGTTTCTTCAAGAATCCAGGTTTTGTTAAGTTTGGAATTTGGGCACCTGTTATGGAGGAAGAGGCTGGTGGGAAGATTGGGTGAGCATCCATGTAGCCTGTCCCATACAGCAGGCAAATTACCAGGGATTATGTTAAATAAATTTAAATAGTCAAACCTGGTTAACTTAGAGTGTGGGCAAACCTTTACTGTAAAAACAAAGAATAATCTTGTTAATCGTTTATCAAACATATTTCACATGGAGGTATCACTGTGTTGTAATTCCTCTTTTAGGAAACAGTGAGAATGGATCAATACTTTGTATTTGGATGTTTATGTAGACCAATGACATTTATTTCCATTATATTGTCATGCTTCCATAGCCAATTAGAATGATTCACCCTTTTGATAAATTGAAAAGACAGTTTGTGAAAATAAATAATTTGGGAGAACACTACTGGAAAACAAATAATCTCTTACTTTTGTTAATGTTGACAAACATAGTCTACAGCTATATGGATGGTCATGACAAATGTTGTGTTCTGATTTTCAAAGCTAGGTTGAAATTTAACACAGTTTTTGCCATATACATTTTTCCAAAGGTCATTGGGATCAGGTTTATGGCTAGATAGTGTAATGATTTGGGAAATATTTTGATTGAGGATGAAGCTTGGCAGGAGTTGGGGGTAGAATAGCCTTCAGGTAGGCATCGTAGAGTGTGTCACATACACCAGGGAGATTACAAAGGATTATTATTATTATTTTTTTTGAGACGGAGTCTCGCTCAGTCACCCAGGCTGGAGTGCAGAGGCCGGATCTCAGCTCACTGCAAGCTCCGCCTCCTGGGTTCACACCATTCTCCTGCCTCAGCCTCCCAAGTAGCTGGGACTACAGGCGCCCGCCACCTTGCCCAGTTAGTTTTTTTGTATTTTTTTAGTAGAGACGGGGTTTCACTGTGTTAGCCAGGATGGTCTCGATCTCCTGACCTCGTGATCCACCCGTCTCGGCCTCCCAAAGTGCTGGGATTACAGGCTTGAGCCACTGCGCCTGGCCGATTACAAAGGATTGTATTAAATAGGTTTCATCAGCCAAATCTAGTTAGCTCAGATTTTAGGTAAACTATTAATGCAATAATGAGAGATAATATTGGTTCATTTTATTAAACAATATGATTTGGGTGATCTGGAAAAATGAACTCAAAGAATCTTGCAAGTTATAAAGTATAATTGTAGAAAAAATGCATTTTTGTTTAGAGTTTCTTATAATTCCACCTAGCAATGGACCATTTCAGCCTGATTTATTCCTTTAACACATGTGTGAAGTACTAGGAACTGAGGTACACGTGGTGAACAAGGCAAATACTTCTGTGCTCTCATGGAGCTTACATTCTAGTGAGGAGTTCAGACAATGAACAAATAAACACGTAAACATATTCAGTATCAGGTAAGCAGTAAGGCTATTAGTGAAACTAAAGCACTAGTGTGGATAGGTAGGGAAGTATATAGTACAATGCCACATAGTTCCTCAGACCTGAAAAAAAACAAAAACAAAAGCTAATGGGGGCACCTCTGTGTGTGGGCACAAAAAGACTCTTAGGAATAGAGACCTCGGTAAATCTAATGTCATAGAATTCATTGTTAGCCTTATCCATATTAAACCAGAGCCCACCATTGGAGATCTGTGTTCCCTTTGTTCCGTTGTCCAATTAGCCAATTTTAACTTTGGGTCTTAGGGTGCATCAGTCCCACATTAGTGAAACATACATCTTATTGGGTTATTCAATTGGCCTATCTCTGACTTGATGAACAAAAGATATACTTTGGGATTAGCTTGACTCTGATGGACTTTGCTTTCATTAATTCATTTATACTTGCGTTTTTCAATATGTGTCTGTACCAAATGCCTATTATACACAAGAGGCTTTATAGTAGATATGTGACTTGTACATAGACATTGCTTGTAAATAGGTTAGATATAATATCTAAAAAAGATTTGTAGTAACAAGGCAGAGAGTTTCAGATATCTTAAGAGAGGCAAAGGTCCTGCTTCTTTTGAGAAGATGGTTTTTTGGCTATGAGTTTGCTTGGTCTTGCTGTTACAAACCAGTCTCTCTGGGTCTGTAAGGCTCTATTAATATTTCAGCGTTGAGAATGATTGGAGTGCCAGTGAGAAGAAATTAATGAGACAGGTTCTCAGCTGGATCTACTTGTTATTGATATAGGGGTGTCAGGAGATCTGGATTGTAATTCACTGCCATCTAACCTCTTTGTACCTCACTTAGCCGCAGAATGAGAGTTATGGGGTAGATATTATTTTAGATTCTTTCCGATGGAAGTTATTGTACATTCTATTACTTTATTCATAGAACCAAAACAAGCACAGATGAATTTAAATGTAGGCATTTGGTTTTTCATTTTGCCTCCCCCTGTTCATTTTTTAAAATATGAATTCAACCTTTATCCTACAAGGCAATGTTTTCCATACAATTATGGAGTCTATTAGAAGGACTTCGTTTTGGTTGAAGCTTTACAATATCAGACATACTGTTGTTAGTAAACAAGATTTAAACCGAGTCTATTAGCTTGTATCTGAGAGGTAGCTGATAGAATCCCTATAGTGAGAAAATTGTTCTTGAAGGACACACTAAACTGTGGTTTGTATTTGTTTGTAATTCTGTTGTGACCAGACAGATGGGTGACTATAAACAAAATATCTTCTTATTCCCTTCTGAGACATATGCAGGGTCATCTTTCCTTCAGCACTGTCATGGAGCAGCAAGCAATTAGCTACAGAATGTTAGCCACCCTGCTGGATGCAGCTCCACATCTCCCTCTGTGGTATATAATAGTACAAAAGTGACATTAAACCTATCAAACAATGGTATTCAGGCAGCATGGCATCACACAACCCCAGCTGTTTGTGTTAGTGATTTTGTTTTTCACCAGAGGAGATTTTTGGGGTGAATGTAATGAATGGACAGGCTATGCCTACTTTTAATGAACCCCAAGTTAATGCTTTGGTCTTTTTCTGTCCATTTAAATGCAAAGGAGCACATTTCAGATCATAATGAAATAAGCACAGTAATACACAACCTCCTTTCTTCATTCTGAGCCTCTGCTTCCAGAATTAATAGCTTCCTGGTAGGGCATGTTTGACATTGTTGCTAAACTCTTAAACAGGGATCTAATTCAGAGGCAAATTTACATCAGTTTATATTTTGACTTTTAATTCCTCTGGCAACTGAAAAACAAACAAGCAAACCCAGAAAGTATAAAGAGTGACTTTATGAAAATAAATCAGAATGACCTGTATGTTGAATCCTTGAGAATACATCTCTTGTGGTTTCATTATACTTAGATTAGTGTGTCATCTGTGATGATACTCTTTAAAGCAAAAATATAGGTCAGATTAACAAAATGAATGCGAAAATCGATGCCTGCAAGGATGAATGATTCAAAAGATAGGATAAAGTAAACAAATTTATGTTAATCACATAGCTATTTCCTGATTTATGAATTATATCTCTGACTAGTTAAATCTGAGGTCAGTTTTGTGTGTTGCTAATTACATGACGTTAAATAAACAAATCATTTTGACTTTACATTTCCTTTCTTTTAATATAACTCAGTAACAAACAAAAAATGTGCAAATTCTGTTTAGCAGATATTTATCAAGCAGTTCGCAGTTACATTACTGAGTGCCTCAGATGTCCTGAGCCCTGTATAGTGATTTCTATATAAAATATAATTGCTACCCTTATGGGTTTATAATCTAGGGATCTCATACAGTAATGGACATCTGGTGGATCATCAGAATCACCTAGGGATCTTTTAGAAAATGTTTCCTGTAGCTATACATAGAGATTCTGATTCAGAGGGTCCAAGTAAGAAATCTGATATCAATCTTTAAAGTTTCTTCCCTGATTTCAGTGACACACAGAATCGGGGACTTCTGAGATAAGTAAAGTACTTTCAATCTGAAAAAGACTTTAGAAAACACCCATCTATTCTAACACCTGCATGGTAAATAAAACCCTAGGGATTGCGGAGCAGGTGGGCAGAACCAAAAGTAGAATTAGGAGGTCTGATTAAAAATATTCCACACATTCAAACATGGGCTCCCATCTTTGCCGCAGCTGGGAAGTTGATGAGTGGCAAGGTGATTCACAAATCTACCTCTCTTACAGGGTATCCTCTCCTGCAACAGAGAGTCTTTTCCCTGTGTGGCGGGTGTGGGTGATCCAAGATACGAATGAATAAGTACAAGTAATATTAAGTCATGAAAGGGAAGATAAGAAGGGCAGAGCAAGAGAAGACATGGCTTAGCGTAAATACTACTAATGTGGCCTTTGCAGATATTTGGAAACTTGGATTTAGCATCACCAATCTTTAATAATTCTATGTCTTTAAAAGTCCTTCTACTTTATTTTCAAAATAGATTGAATAAAAATAGGTAAACAAACCTAATTAAGCAATTGCTACTATGGTAGCAATTACTCCCTACCTGTTTTCTTCATTAGCTAAGTATGGATATGGTAATCATATTTTTTATTTTATTGCTGGTATATGAAGCTGAAGATAAAGATAAATTCATACCAAATTTCAGTCTTCCCATAAATAAAAAAAAATTCTTATTCAAAATTTATCCTTTGGCCTGAGACATGAATCATGTTATAATGCTTTTGGTTTTTGATTTTATCTCTAATCATCCTGTTGTTGAGGAGTACCATGGAGTCCAATTAGCAACTGTAGGTATTGATAAGCAGTCAGTTCTTCCATCCGTCTGTCCCTTCAATTGCTTCGTGCCACTTCTCTTTTTGAAATCCATGTTATCCTGGCCTTCGTAAATTAAAAATAGCTCCTCTCCAATATGGTATCAGGCCTAATTAATTATTCATACATTATTATTTTCCTAATTCTTCTTGATGTAAATGACATTAAAAGTCTGAGTCTATTTTTGGAACTCGTAAGACCAAAGAAAACAATGGCTTTAAACAAGGTGAAGCAGATGATGCCTTTGTGTGCAGTAATGTAATTACGCAGCAAAGCTAAGCGAGGGAGAGAGATTATTCCATCAACATTCAGGACTCCTTAAAGAACTTGTATTTTCCAATCTGCAGAAACAGAATTTCTTTTAACCTCAGCTGTACTTCACTATCAGATGTCGTGGAGTGGCTAAATGCTAGCACATGGCTGTCTAAGTGGGTCTGGGCCTTCCTGGCGCTTCCTCCCCCACTCCCCACGGACATATGCAATGGCAGAGGGGAATGCGGGTCACCATAAATTCTCCAGTGTAGTCCTGCCACCGTTTTACAACCAGAGGAAAGAATGAGTCTTCTCATTCTCCTCCCAATGGTAGCAGCTTTAGAGGACCCTTTGCCCAGTGGCCATTCTGGCTGGACAACCTGTACAACAAGAACAGGGACCTGACCGCAGAGTGGGCAGGGACTCCTGGCAGCTCTGCCTGCTTCCCTTGGCCCTGATTTCATGACAGCTTCCTGTGCCAGGCCAATTAATTTTAAGACTTCCCTGCAATGGATTGCAGAAGTTGGATAAAATGAGGAGGCCAGAAAGGTGGTTCTTCCCTATTTGTAACTTTCCTGAAGCAAGAGGAAAATATATAATGGAGGAATCTCAGGATCTTCTCTGTTCATTCTTGAGAGTAAAAATAACGGTTTTTTAAAAAATAAAAATAACTTTAAAGATTTGTTTGCATAACATCAATAAATGGTGGTGGACTACCTCGGAGTCCAGTTGGTTGGTTGTGCAATAGATCATGCATCTCACACTTTTTTGTTTTGATGAGGGAGAGAGCTTGCTGAGACAGAGACGGCATGGAGTAAGCTGGAGGTGTGCTCCTGAGGCTGCCTGCAAATGTTGTCTAAACATGAGTGGAAGTAGCAAGGTCAGAGGAGACCCGTTCATGGAACATCAGTCTCTATCTTGGATGTTGTTATTTTGGGCCCCAGAATTAGGAAAAGTCAAGATATTATGGGCTGGTTTCAGTGAACTCACGTAACCCAGCCTCTTTTATTCACAATATCCATATTTTAAACATGTAGTCATATAAAAGTGAGTGAATACAGTACTAGATATTGAAAATTAATTTTAAAAACACATTCAGCATTGGGTTTTCCATCTTTATAGTGAAACAAAGTCAGGGTTTATATAATTAATATCAAGCAGGTTAATTCTGCTCAAAAACTGCCCTAGACAGTGGATAGTATCACAGTTATCCAACTCCTGGGAAGCCCTCTGTTTTGCTTTGTCTGTGCTTGTTATAGCCATCTCTACACCATCAGAGCTCTAACACTAAGATCGACAAGGCTTGCAAGAACAGAACACCCGACATGTTTGTAAATGTTGGTTAGACATCTTTAATTGCAGACCTAATTACTGTGTGATTTTGGCTTGTATTCTGTGGTTAGTAACTATATGAAAACTTACTTTTATATCATTTTTCAGTTTGAGCCATCCTTTAATTTCTATATTTACATATTCTTGCTCACTTTTTTTTGTGAGCTGTCTCAATAAATGATATATATATAAAAAGTACTGGCTGTGACCAGCATTTCCAGACACTCTCATGTGCACAGCTGTTATTTTCTGCATCATTCTGTGAAGGCTTATATTATGAATTGCTGAAAATATGCAAGCAATTTTAATTTAATACTTTAGAAGTATATTTGATTTTTGTCCTTTCTTTTTCCCACTAAATAATTTATGTTCTAACATATTGCCTTCAAATTATCTTAACTTTCATTTCTTACTTAGATGGTTTTACAAATGCATAGTTGTACAAATGTACACACATACACAATCTTCGTTCACAAAACTCAGCCTGGCTACGAGTGCAGAAAGACAAAGGAGTGTTTCCCAATAGCTCTGGAGTGTCAGAGGGTACTTCATGTTTAAGGTAAAGATGGGTCAGAGAAACACCAGAGCACTGAAGTGAATCTCCCATGACATCCTAAGACCACATCCGTATGAAAGTCCAAGCAGTCAGGAACAGAAACTTGGAATGAATAAAATGAAAGAGGTTATGAAACTCTGCATCTTGGAGATGAGACACATGTGCAAGAAGGTTTAGTGTCAGGAAAGGGGCTAGAAGGTGGAGAGCGTCTTTCACAATCCCCTAGACTGGACAACTCTTAGAGTTTACAACTTGCTTTTATGAACCCTAGAGGGATTTGTCGGTGGGAGGGTCAGCCTGACTTGAAGGTTCACGGTGGAAAGGACGTTGGTCTTGTTTGAAAAGCAATGATAAAACAAAAAGAAGTCCACTACTCTAGAGCCCTCCTTGTTGGCAGCAGTGCCCCAGTAGCAGTTCTAGGGGAGAAAAATTCTTTTGTTAATGCTGTAGTTCCTTGACTTCAGTTTGGTTTGATGCAAATAAATACTTACATGTGTATCTCCTGATGAACACCCCAATTTTAAATCCTCTGTTACGATCTTACCCCCAATCTTCTATTTAAAATAGGAGATAAACAACACGTTTATGTTATAGAAAAGAGAATGTTTGTTTGCCACATAATTTCATAGGGAAACTTCCAAATTGAAGTCTATTTTTCAAAAGAAGCACCTTTTGTTACAAAGGACATAAAGAGGTAGACTTGAAAAGTTAATCATACAAATGTGTATTTTAATTCAAGTAAATCGGTTGTGTTTTCCTATGGAATAACATTTTCAAGTGAATATTTGTGAAATAGCACCGTAGATTTAAGCCCAATCTTTCTTTTTCTAATTTGCTTTTTATTTGCATTCAAAATCATGGCCTTGCTTTGAACATCCTAAGGTATTTTAAAAGCTTGTAGCAGAGTGACTAAGCCTTTGAAATAATATAGTAAGCAAAATGTAAGTATTAAGACTTTAGTAATTATTATTCTGGCAAAGGATTGTACATAGTTATATATTCTGGAAATCAGAAACGACCAAAGAAATGATTCTGCTACTTGATGGCTTCCTAATGCCCAGTTGATAAGCATGAAACCCCCTGGCATGAAAGAAGGCACTAGCTCCAAACTGACATATTCAGTACATCCTCTGGCTCTATTGTTTGCTCCCTGTGTTTCTTCTATGACAACATGGCGCCTCTGTTGTTCTTCCTCCAGCATTGACTGGCCTTTGCTCTGCTCCATCTGGAAATGCCCACTCACTTTCAAAGACCAGTTTCCATATAACACAACTCTTAATTCCTCAGTTATTTACTCCCCATTTTGTGTCCCTAAGGTACTTTGTATATGGTGATATTTTAGTACTTGTTATACTGTATTTTTATGTGTTTTCATGTCTGTCCCTCTAGACTTGTGGTTCTCAGCCCCAGACCCAAAGTGTCCTTTTTAGATTAAACATTTGGTAATGATTTATTGTTATCTTGACATAAAATCCTTAGATATGTGACTTTACCTATCCTTATTGTTTTAAAAAATCAATATAAAGAAGCCGGGCGCAGTGACTCGTGCTTGTAATCCCAGCACTTTGGGAGGCCAAGGTGGGTGGATCATCTGAGGTCAGGAGTTAGAGACCAGCCTGGTCATCATGATGAAACCCTGTCTCTACTATGAATACAACAATTAGCCAGGTGTGGTGGTGGGTGCCTGTAATCCCAGCTACTCCAGAGGCTGAGGCAGGAGAATCGCATGAACCCAGGAGGCGCAGGTTGCAGTGAGCTGAGATCATGCCGTTGCACTCCAGCCTGGGTGGTAAAGCAAAACTCCATCTCAAAGCAAAACAAAACAAAACAACAACAAAAATAATTAGCATAAAGAAAAAAATAGTTTTAAAATATACTTATATAATAAATTATATAGCTCAAGAATAACTGTATTACAAGGTAGAGTCAGCCCCTACAAATTTCCATAATGCACCCTAGGAGACAGTATTTTCTCCTGGGCTTGAGGAATCCTCCCACCTCAGCTTCTTAAGTAACTAGGACTACATAGCCCAGACTATATTACGTAATTTTCCATTTATCCGAGGACCTATATAGTGAGCAAATTATTGTCTATAATATCAGACTGAGAATTATCTGAAAGCAAGGCTATACATCATAAATACTTTTGTATCCTAAATATTATGATACTTAGTAGTTTCAGTTGATTATGTCTAGAATGTTGGACTGATTCATATAAGAAATCTATTAAGAACTTAAAAGAAGCAGATGGATGAAAATAAGTGAACAATCTATTTTTAATCCATATTATACCAATAGATTCATGTAGATTTCTTATATATGCACCATTAACTTTTACAAGAGAAGGAAGAGTAAGTGAAAGAATCAAAATACATGGGATGAATTGTCATTTTTGATAATTTCATATATGCCTGAAATTTAGAGAACCTAGAATGCAGTCTTTCCAAGCCACTTTTTTTTTTTTTTTAAATTCCTTAATATATAGGCTAGGAAATCTCTCCTAATAAAATGCTATTGAATACAGTGAAACCATAAAGAATACCCAAATGGATTGTCTTGTCTGTTCAGTGGCTGCATTTTTTTTTCAAATACTCTTATACCTGATTTTTAAGCAGTGGGAAAATAAATATATGTAACTTTTATTAATCCCATATATTTCTCATAAACCATAACAAATTGGTATACAGTCTAATTAGTGAAACAAAGAGGTGCTATCATCCTTAAAAATACTGGGATTAAATAATTAGAGAAGCAGCCAATAAATGTTGGTTTGGGTTATAGAATAGTTGAACAGCTTAAATTCTGTCTCAAAAAAAAAAAGAACCCTGCAAGTTTCTCTTTGTTCATCTCTTAGCAGGGGTAGGGCAATGCTGGATGGTATTTTTTCAGTGGGAAAATGCTGGTAAGTAGTATTTGCATTTTATTTATGCTCTTAATATACAGGAGAAAATATCTCTTATTGTCTGGGCTTATCAAGATTAAAAGTTGCTGATGAGAAAAATGGAAAAATATATAGTAAGTTTTAAATCACAGAAATTATTTCAGCCAATTAAATTAGAAGCCTAAGAAATAGGAAAATCCATTGCAGGAGACATATAAAGACAGAATTCGATAGGTACCTAGATAGAAATTATGCAACCACTTACTGAAATGCATTGATGACCAAGGAATATCAGGAAAATAGACTTAGGATAAATTCTGAATACACTGATATTTATGGTTTATTTAGAAATAAAGACACATGCACACGTATGTTTATTGCAGCACTATTCACAATAGCAAAGACTTGGAACCAACCCAAATGTCCATTGATAATAGACTGGATTAAGAAAATGTGGCACATATACACCATGGAATACTACGCAGCCAGAAAAAAGGATGAGTTCATGTCCTTTGTAGGGACATGGATGCAGTTGGAAACCATCATTCTGAGCAAACTATCACAAAAATAGAAAACCAAACATCGCATGTTCTCACTCATAGGTGGGAATTGAACAATGAGAACACTTGGACACAGGAAGCGGAACATCACACACTGGGGCCTGTTGTGGGGTTGGGGGAGGGGAGAGGGATAGCTTTAGGAGATACACCTGATGTAAATGACGAGTTAATGGGTGCAGCACACCAACATGGCACATGTATACATATGTAACCTGCACGTTGGTCACGTGTATCCTAGAACATAAAGTATAATAATAATAAAAAAAGGAATAAAGGTATTAATGTAAGAATTGGTAAGGCCATATAAATGTTCTAGAATACATCCCAGGGTGATGTGTAAAGAGAAACTTCCTCATTAAATTGTTCTTCATGTTTTCAAAGATCTAGAGAATAGGAAATGGAATTCTTTTTTAACTTATAGGATAATCTTGTTGAATGTTTAGAAAGAGCATTTTGATTTGCCTCAGACGCAGCAATCCTTATGGGGTTCAGTATCTAGAGATGATTGTGTGGCAAATAGCCAGTCACTGTCTTTAGATATAGGTAAGGGAACTGGGGTGCCACTGTCATGGAAAAGCGGTCAGGCAAATTGTTGGTAATATTAATACTCTGCACTGTATGCTTATACTTTTCTTCTCTTTGTCCTGTTCCCTCTTTATGCTTTTCTCTTTGTCTTAGACTGACTGTAGCAAAGGCACCCCGTGCAATATTGGCATGCACATTTATTCAATCAGCAGATATTTATCGGTCCCTGACTCTATGCTCATTGATTTGTCTCCAGGTAGAGAGTGGTCTAGTGTAACTCCAGATAGTGGCCTAAAATCTCTTCACACAGAGGCTGGCATTCTACTAAACTATTTAAGATCCAACTTTTATTTTCAGTGTCTCATTTTAAATTCTTAATCTGAAAGCATATATTGTGAGTCAGTCTTAAGACTTAATTGATTGCATGCTAGTAAGAAACTGAATGGATTTTTTTAAAGGACAATAAACTGAAATAAAGCTATCATATTAAACATTAAATATATTGACAAAGAATACAAGAATAAGTGTGTGTACCTGAGGTTATGATTTATCCTATTCTTCAGTGTTTATGATGTCTTATTTCCTCTACACAGTGGACACTGTGATCTTACTCAAAACTGATAGTATCATTGCTCAAGGCAAAATCTTTACTAAGATAATTTAGGGTGGAGTTGTTTATGATGCTATTGACTTGAGATGGATATTCTACACTTTCACAAAAAGAGGGAAAAATTGACAGAAAGCATCGTCTACTTTGCCAAATTTTAAATCATAATTATTAATTCTTCAAACTGATTTCTAGAGGACCAGGATGACTATTAGCTCATATTCAGGTCACTGAAATAAGAATTGAGCATTGTTTGTGTTGCCTTAGTTAGAGGAGCTTGTGGACAACATCTCTCACTGGGACATTTATAAGGTAAGACTTGCCTTCTGCCTGGGAATGTGTCATGGAATCATTGCAATGGCAGAAATCTCGTACATCACCTAGCTCAATTTTCTAATTTCATAAAGGAAGAAATTGAAGTACAATGGATTTCACTGACATTCCCATTGTCATTCCACAAGGTTACTTACATAAGTGGCACTAGAATATAGGCCACCTAACTTCTATTATCATGACTTTCCACCACACCACACTGCTTCATTCATTCTTTCTTCCATCCATCCACCCGTTAATTCAATCTACTGATACATACATGTTGTTGCTGACTGCTTACCAGTCATAATTCCAGGGATTTAACTGATCATTTAAAGTATGTTAGTTTTTAAGATTTTCTTCAGAGAAAATATTCAAAATACTTCAGTTTTAGGAAAACAAAAACCTATGTACAATTTGAATTTACTTTAATGGATATATATATTTAATAAATATACAGGTATTTTGAAGTCTTATTATACAATTTAAATAAAGGAAAAGATTTCAACTTGTCCAAAGTTTGTACGAGATCATCAGATAGTCTTCCAAGTGATATTTTTGACTAATTCCTAGTGCTGATATTGACTAGTGTTGTAATCTAACTTGATGTCAGCTTGCATAACTGTTCAGTGTACTGTAATAGACACTTAACATCAGGCTTTCTAATTATCTTGAATCCTAGAAATGATATAATAGACCATTCATTTTTATTCCTCCCTAAGTATTGTAATTAATTATTGATTTAAATGGGAATATTTCACAAATTTTATTTCAAATTAGGACTGCATCACTTTTAACTTAAAAATTGACTTCAGCTTTTTCAATTGATTTAATATAATTCTTCATCATAGTTAATGTAGAATTTTTCTCCATTTTGTATTAATGACTTTGGTACCACAGGATAGTTTAATATTTATATTATTATTATCTAGCCCATGATTTTATGAGAATGTCGTTGGCAATTATGTTGTTATAATTTCTGCAGTAGTGCTGAGGAAAAGGAAATATCTGACTTGTGAATCATTAGGTTTCTAGAGCTATGTTGCCAATCAAATAATCTTATAAAGACATAAAAGGTACTGTGCATTTGTACATCTTAAAAATTGACATTATGCTATTACTTTTATTGGTGGGAATATCATTCATATCTTTTGAAACAAATTACATTTTTATGTCTAGCATTGTTTCTCAAAGAAATGTTGAATAATGCTAAGCTGATCTTTGGGGTTATCTCATTTCCTTTTCAATAGTTTATACATTGTCCCTACTTCCCCAAAGCAATATTTTCTTCATTCTCTTATCCTTTGGTGGTTTCTCTCTATGTACATAGTTCTTCACTCTCTCCTACCCCTACCCATCCTTTCTCTCTTTCATTCCTCTGATATAAAAGTTGGTACCATATTTCCAAGCGTTCACATCAGTCCATAATTGTGGTCTAGAATCCTGTGTGGAAAGATTTTGAAATTACAGCTCAGATCAATGGGAAAGGCTGCCATGATGAAATGGTGATATCTGCCCTAAATGTTTGCTTGAGGAGTGGTAGACTTTTCCAGCTTTCCTTGAAACCATATCTCTAGTGCATTTGATATCTCCCTAACATCTTGACGATTAACTAATCTGAAAAACAAATCTCCATGTATTTCTTTTGAGATAGGGTCTCACTCTGCTGCCTAGACTGGAGTGCAGTGGTGCAAACATGGCTCATTGCAGCCCTGACCTCCCAGGCTCATGGGATCCTCTCACCTCCGTCTCCGGAGTAGCTGGGACTGCAGATGTGCACCACCATGCCCAGCTCATTTTTTAAAAGAGTTTTTTTGCAGAGAGGGAGTCTTGCCATGTTGCTAAGGCTGGTCTGGAACTCCTGGCCTCAAGCAATCCTCCGGCCTTGCCCTCCCAAAGTGTTGGGATTACAGGCGTGACCATTGTGCCCAGCTGAGCTCTCTATTGATGTACTGAAAAAGTTTGGCTCCCAGCTTCTCATTTCTCTTCTAGTTACCATTACTTATATGTAGTTTAATACTGACCTTCTGAAGACCATGCCATTTTTAAAAGCTATTTTTGGATAGTGGTGGGAAACTGAATTTCCCCTAATCATGCTACTAAGAGAAGAACCTGTTTTATGACCCTTACGTATTATGCAAACCAAGAATTTTTTTTTTTTTTTTAAATAGGGAGACTGAATACACTTTGAGTTTTCTGATATTTTACCCTTTGGAATTGGAACTTTTATATTGAAGTTTATTTAATTATGCTAAACGTTTATGTTTTCACTCTTTCTGAATATTCCATCATATCTTCTTCCTTTTTATTTAGTCGTGGTAGCTAAACTATATTTATATTTCACCTTTATAAAACAAGATATTGTGTTTCACCTTTATTCTTAAGAAATGAATGCTGGCAAATGACACTATAATCTTGGTTTAGTGTTCTCTCACTTATTAAAGGTTTGGATCATACCAAAGATATATCAGTTATTTTATGATATTTCTTAGATTCATACATCAACTAATTGAGAAAAATGAAGACAATTTGATAATAAAATAAATTTTGTGAAAAGTGATTTAGAACGCTAAAGCATACTTTCTGGATTTACTTCTATTATTAAAATATTTTTGATTGATATTTATTCAGATATCTAATATATTTTTTAAAAGTTTCTACATCCTGCTTTAGAGACAAAAAGGAAGTCAGGAGAAAGGGGATGAGTGGCCTATGTGAGGGGATCAGGAACTTACTTTCTAAAGATATGCAAGCATATTTTATTTTAGATATTTTTTCCATTATGAGTTTCAACCTGAAAACCTTTTTTTTTTAAAAAAAAGGCAAAACAAATTCTGGTTGATAATCAGATTAGTAACGTGATTGGATCGATGAATATGATTATAAAGAATTCCTAACAGAATTAATGAGTTAACATGGAGAATATGAGGTGAAACTCATAAAATTTGCCTTCCTACACAAAGATCTGTAACAGTAAAATAATGCACTAGAAGAAAGATATAGTGATGAAAGAAAATGATTCTTTAAAGCTTTGAACTGATTTGAGTGACACTGCACATTGTGTTCGATGTAATAAGAAGTTAATTACTGTTTGCGTATTTAGTGTTTGAAGATTTGAGTGGTGAGAGGAACAGGTATGAATACATATGTCTATGAACACTTTCATGCCATCAGATAACAAGTTGGGCGCGTTGTTACTGTGGTACGAGATACCCTCCCATGGTTTAGAAAGTCTGTCTTTTTTCAGCATATATTTTCCTAAATTTAAATCATTTGTTCATTCATAGAAAAACGCATCTTCTGAGTGCTGACCTTGTGCTAGGCACTGTGTTAGGCGCTAGGTATCCCATGTTGAGGGAAGCAGACGTGGTAACTGCCCTCTGGGAGATTCTCTTCTGCTGGAGAGACCAGTAGAAGGGAATCAAATAAGCAAGTAACCCAAACTCAAATACACATACATAAACACATTGGGAAAAGGATGTTAAGGAATAAACAGGGTGCTGTGATAGATAAAAATGTTACTGGGAGACAGTCCTGGATTGGGAAAACAAGAAGAGGGAATTGGAAGAATAAGGAACCAGACATGCAAAGAGAGCTGCGGCACTGAAGGTAGCTCCGAGGTGGGCGTGATCCAGAAACTGTGAGCAGGACAGTGAGGCTGGAGGAGTGGACACCACAGGAGAAGGGGAGGGAGGGGAAGGAGATGCCATGGGTGAGGTTGGCAGGGGCCCTGTCATGCCGCCCTTCATAAGCCGGGGCAAGTGCTTTGGAGTTGCACAAAAGTAATGGGAAGCCCTTGATAGGCTTTAAGCAGGGGGTGACTTAATCTCTGTGATTTATGCTTTGAAAAGTTCCTTCTAACAGCTGCAGAAAAAATGGATTAGAGGGTGCCTAAAGAGGATGTGGAGAAACTGTTAGACAACTCCTCACAGGCCAGGGGCCCAAACAGTGGCAGTAAGGGTAGAAAGAAGTGGACAGGATTCAGAACTCACTCATGTTTAAGTCGACAGTCTGAAACGTGGAGAAATGACTGTTGGAGAACATGCCTTTCAGTTTATATTCCCTACTGTGCCTCCTCCCTTTCTCTAATGCCTAAACCATAGTTACAGGCTTCTAATGAATGCTTTCTCCCCAGATTTTGTTTCTAAGATTAGTCCCCCTATTGTAATTATAGTTTAAATAGTAATAAGTAAAAAATAATTTTATATTGCAATTTATATAGCTGCCATTTTGGATTCAACATGGCTGAATGTTGGCCAATTTGTATGATTCAACCCAACAGACTCAGAGTTTTACTATTTTCATTTAAACACCTGGCTAACATGGATGTATTCTCTAATGAGAAAAATATTCTCCTTTTCTATGGATAAATAAATGAAGGGTCCAATAGCATTTCAGAGATGAAAGATCCATGACTGCTGTTCCTCAGTCCCTGAAACATAGAGCACCCTCACCGGGTAATCCGGGATACAGGGGGAATGAAATGACCACTTTGTTAAAAAAAGCCCACCTATCCACTATACTGAGTCAAATGCTATTATCCTTTTATTACTTTGTAATTTTGAGGGCAAGTTCAGTGAATAACTGTAGACGCTATTAAGAGCTGTCATGGAAAATGTATCTGTCCTTAAATGGAAGGGAGAAACATTACTGCAGAAGCAGCGCTGTTTCGATGTAGATAATTCTCCTCTTCAAGCTTTTTAAAATAATGTTTATTGTTTCCTACGATGTCTCCCCAGACCATTCTAACGCTTGCAATTGCAATCCTGCCTTTTTCCTCTTGTCAGGAATAAAATTTATGGGAGAAGCATGGCCCACGGGAACCAATCTTGTTTCATGTTAGTGTCTACTCTAATAGTGCACAACAAGGGTCAATAGTCACTTGCAGGAAACATGGTTAAATCCACCCAGCTTCTTAAAGGGTAACTGACCCAGAAAGAGGCTCTGACATCCTTTCCTCTTTAGCTTTATTTTGGGCATATGAGAGAGAAAACGTGGCTGGTAGAAGTCATCGTAACACATGCAAATATTGTAGAAAATCACTGTATTATTGTACCATGGTTGCTGCAATAAATTGTCACACACTTGGTGGTATCTTAAGACATCAGGAATTTATTCTCTCACTTTTTTGGAGACTGGAAAACAGAAATCAAGGTGTGGGCAGGACTGCGTTTCCTCCGAAGGCTCTGGAGTAGAATCCTTTCTTGCGTGTTTCAGTTTATGGCAACTCTATGCATGCCTTGTCCTGTGACTGTTTCAGTCCAATCTCTGCCTCTGTCTTCACACAACCTCCTGCCCTGTGTCGTCTTCTGTCCTTTTCTGTCACTTTTGAGGGTATTCTCATTGGATTTAGGGCCAACCCTAGTTCAGCATGATCTCAACTAAATCTATAATTACATCTACAAAGACCCTATCTCCAAATAAGGTCACATCCTGAGGTTTCAGGTGGACATAAGTTTTGGAGGAGAAGACAACGTATGTCACACTATGGTGACTGACTTGATGGTTTCTTTTTTTTTTTCCTAATTCCAATTATTTTATTTTATTTTACTTTAAGTTCTGGGATACATGTGTAGAATGTGCAGGTTTGTTACATAGGTATACATGTGCCATGGTGGCTTGCAGCTATCAACCTGTCATCCAGGTTTTAAGGCCCGCATGCACCAGGTACCTGTACTAATGCTCTTCCTCCCCTTCCCCTGCACCTCCCGACAGGCCCCAGTGTGTAATGCTCCTTTCCCTGTGTTCATGTGTTCTCATTGTTCAACTCCCACTTATGAGTGAGAACATGCAGTATTTGGTTTTCTGTTCTTGTATTAGTTTACTGAGAATGATGGCTTCCAAGTTCATCCATGTCCCTGCAAAGGACATGAACTCATTCTTTTTTGTGGCTGCAGCCTAATTCCAGTTTTATCAACTTTTAAGGAAGCTATTGATTCTCAATGCTTTGCCTCTAAAAATAAGATGGGAAATGGGATAAAGACAGTTGATTCATAGGATTGTTGGAAGATCAAATTACCAAATGATCTCTATAGACATTCAGTAAGAGAACATAATTTAATATGGAAAGATTTCATCTAATTGTAAAATGCTATTAAACATTTGCTCAACCAAACTCTTGTGATGGAGACTCTGAAAGAAGTACATTTCCACATGTGGTCTGAATTTATCACTTTTTCATATTACTGGGCTTGAAGTGATAGGTTCTTGGGCATAGATTGAGGTTCTAGCTTGAAGGATATTTGTCTTTTATGTATTTATATAAGTTTCTATTTTATCAGTTTTATTTATACTAACAATTTTAGTTTGGTCTCAGTTCCCTATATATATATCACATATGACTATCTGAACCATCATCCTATATATCTCTTTTATGGAACAGGAACTCTGCCAAAGTTCCATCCATTATACTCTGCAATCTTGTATCACAACAGGTCTTTGAATGAGATATGATTGCCCCTGCTTTGGAGATGATGAAATTGAAGCTTAACTGACTTGTGCAAATACATACAGGTGTCAGCAAGGGAACTGTTATTTAAACCTTGGGCTTCTTGGCTCCGGTGTGCAAGCTTTTGACCAGTGCCCAGCGATACTCTTTAAGGATGTGCATCCTGAGTTTGGGAGGAGGTCTACACATTTATTGGCTGATAATCCAGTATCACCTCAAGCCTATTGCCTTCCTGAGACCTGAAGCATCTCTCTGGGTCTCCGTGTGCCTGGTCCATGAGCTTACCCAAGCAGGGCTCAAGTTCAATCGCATGGGGAGTCAGATTGTTTCTTCAGACTCCTGGCAAGTAACTTTGAACAGAAGCAACTGATACTGAATGAAGAGACAGAGATCATTTGCCCTGGCAGTATCATTCACCTTCAACGAAGGCTTCCCCCAGATGCTACACCTGTTCAGAGGCAGACTAAGGTCACCAATGAAGCCGAATAGAGTAGACTTCTCTCAAGCTCAGGTATATGCCAGATTAAAAGGTGGCCTTACACTCAAATGATGCCTCCTTAGAACTGCTTACCTGACCTCTGTAAGGGGCATAGCCTCTCCTACCTTCCCCATTACTTTCTTTCAGCTTATTCTATTCCATTTTTCACCATTGCTCTTACCAAAACCTGATACATTTTTATGTTTATTCCTTCCTTTATTATCTGTCTACCACTAGAATGTAAGCTCCCTCAGGACAATAACTTCATAGGTTTTACTTCTATTTTCCTGGCATCTAGGAAAGGGCTTGGCAAAATGCTCAAGGAACTTACGAGTGTGTGAGTGAGTCAGTGAATGCACCATGTCGCCATGGTTAAACCAGTGATTCATACCTCGTTTCTTTCCCCTTCCTCTTTTATTTTAAAGAAATTATAGGACACGGCTGAGCCCTAAACATAGATAAAACAGTATTAGGATATCTATTGAACTGCAGTATTCTTGCTTGTTGTAATGATGTTGGTTGAGATTTATGATTATTATTGGGTGAGTTTCATAAGAGAATTAAAAGAAAATCTTAGAGCTAAAGTAGCTAGAAGGGTGAATGGGTAGAAATACTAATTACTGCTAGAAATACTAATGACTGAATAAAAATATATGCTGCCAGGCGCGGTGGCTCACGCCTGTAATCCCA
>NW_012105487.1:987579-1036893 GCF_000951045.1 Mandrillus leucophaeus | reverse complement strand
TGGAATCATGTTACATTTATTTATTTGTTTACATATAAATGTCTACCATCAGGAAAAGAAAACCAGTTGGGACAAATTGTTAAGCCCTCTAATTTAGAAGGATGGGAATTTTTTTACATTTAATCATTGACTCCCAAAAAATAAGAGTCTGCGCATGATATTCCTGGGTCACAGACTTTAAAGGAATAGTGATTTTTGCTTGCTTTTACTAATGAATTTCAAGAGTTAGACAGGATATGTAATTTGAGTGGGATGCCTAACATTGTGGAAAGAGAGACAGTCATTTTTTTTTTTTTTTTTCTCCACCAGAAGCCTGGATCTCTTAATATGGGGATATGCTGCATTTAAGAGGAACTTGAGGGTGACAAACAGAGGAGGAAAATAGACCAAATTTGCTTGAGGAGAAGATAGATGAGGTGGAAAATGAAAATTCTATTTTTTTTTTCTTTTTCCCTTGATGAGAAGGTTTAGTTTTCCAAACTGCCTCTTAGGGTTGAGTAAAGATTATTGGTAAACAGTTCTGGGAACTTTAATGGAGAAGGAAGGTCAAAGCATCAGGGGTGACCAGTGGGAGGGAAAGGAGACCTTTATGAGGGCTCAGCTCTGTCTTTCTACTGCTGGTGAATGTCTATCACATTATGACTTTCTCCTTTTCTATAATGGAACTTACAGAGACAATGAAAGGAAATGGGACCTCAATATTGTGTACTCTGGAGGCCCAGCTGAGGTGGTGAAGTAGCTTTTAAGACTCAAAAACACATCAAATGGATCAAGTTTGCTGCCTTTCGATGTGTTCTGGGCAGGAGTGGAAAGAGACTAAGAATTTTCAGGAAGTAGCTCCAAGAACTTTAAAGGCATTTAGTTTCCATTTCTGGGGTGTCTGCTAAGTCACATACATTATTCAATGTTTTAAAGGCATATTTTTAAATCCTTTTTTTTCCTCAGAAGATTGATCTTTATTGTCTTTTAATGATACGTGTCCAAAATATATTTGTTAAAAATAGACTTTTGTCAGTTTGCATGTATAGTTTTTTTCCCCCCCTTTTTCTTTAATTACTGTGATTTTAAAAAAAATCTTGGGGACATTGGTATCTCAATTCTTTGTTTCCTTATAAGGGCATTTACCTTCACAGCCACTCAGGTCACTGCTGTTTTTATATAAACTCTGTGGAAAGTCACCAGTATATCACAGTTCTCTTGGTCTCCTCCTTGAGATCTTTTTGTGACTACTTAAATAAAAACGATGTGTCTTTTATTATGGGGAAGAATCTGCTTTATCATGGGTAGTGTGCCTGGTAATCAAGGAAGAACTTTTACCAACTTTGCTATGTGCTGTATCACCAAGTTTGTTATAATGATATAGAAAAAAGGGAGTTCATCATGGAGCAGTGCTAAAATACCAGAAATAATAATAATAATAATAATAATAATAATAATAATGTAGTGCCATTTAAATTAGGAGCAGTGTAATTTAGAACCATAGGGAATATGAAATGTTATTCAGAAAAAGATTATCCTCTCCTACAAGTCTAATAACTATCTTCTAAGCCATAACTTTACTATAAATTTAACTTGTCCTTTTTCAGGGACATAGTAGAAAGATTTTAAATGATAAAATTACAACCAATGTCACTCCCCATAACTGATGTCTACCTGGATCAGACTGATTGTGAGCCTTGATGACAAATGCCAGCTACTTTTGGTCACTGGAGAAAGGCCGTATTTCTCAAATATGCTTTGGCTTTCAGTAAAATAAATCCACGACTTGGTTGTACACTAATCGAAAGACCTTTCAGGAGTAAGTGTTACTTTGTACAGTATACATTTTTAATTTGATCCTTTTAAGATACTAAGATAAATACACAAGCATATGCGTTTGTTTTGTTAAGGAGAAAACATTTAAGCATAATTCAACTTGCACTTCTTGCCATGGCTCTTTTTGAGTTTCAACTTTTCTAATGATTCTGCCACCCCTCGGGGTGGATTTTCATTTCTCAGCGTTCTTTTTCTTAGCTTTTAAGATTTAATGTCCTATACTAAGGGGCCCTTATCTTGCTAAAAGACAGCGTGTTTCATTGGCTACATTCACTCTGGCAGATGAGTTACTGCAGATTCTTTAATATATATATTTTGCTTTTTTCCTATAGATGGACCCTCATAGTGTTTTGACAGTTAAAAAGGATGGGGGGTTATTGAATGTCTAGTTTCTCAGCTGCTGAGCTGTACTTTTTGAGCTATACATCAGCAAAATGACCCAGCTCTCTTACAGAAGGTGCTCTGTTGCCAGATGGTACTCTGTAGGAAACAACTTCTTAGTTTTCTTAAATCAGGATTTATAGTAAAATAGAATACCACTTCGATATAGGAGGCTTAGGTGTCTCTGGAAATCTTGGAGTCTCAAATATCCTTTTTTCTCTGTCTTCATTGTATCCTATTCAATTAAGCTGATAACAAAACGTCTACACTGCTATTCAATAACTGAAGAGCATATTCTCAGCAATTTTCATCATACTGCCTGCTTTGTGACCAGATTGAAAGGTTCAGTTCCAATTGCAACATTAGCCTGGCAACTACAGCCAATCATTACCAATGATTTTTGGTCCCCCTAATTGTTTTTTACTTTATTGAGCTCATTCAGAAAGAATGAAACTCCATCCTGCCTTTTCTTAAAAGATATTTGCACAAAGTGCAGTTGCTGTTTCTTCTATAAACTCATCAGCATTGCCTTAAGGAGGCCCCTTAACTATCGATTTTCTACTCTAGCTAATAGATCTCCTAATTTGCAGAAATACCCCAATGCAAGATTTTAACAATTAGAAAATTACGAAAGGAATTCCCAAAGGACCCTTAGCTTCTGCACATACTGATGGCTCAGCATCATACTTCCTGCTGGAAGTTGGGGAACCAGAGGGTCAGGGAGAGAATATAAAACACTAAATTAAATATATGGGCAATGTTTCTTTTTTCCCCGGCACTTTTTCACTATCCATAGTGAAATATTTTTTACATAAAGTATTATCGTAGTTATTTTAAACCCACATGCACAACACAGGCAAGAGACAGGTCACGTTTTACTAAACCCTTTGGGAAGATACGTGTGATTAACTGTTAGATTCTTCCATGCCTTAAAATCTAAACCCATGTATTTTAAGCAAATATTGATTGTTTTTCATAATATCAAAATTGTCTTGGCCTGTAGTTTTCATACAGAAGATTCTTGGAGTTTAGGACATAACTTTCTATGCTGCCGAATCATTTATTGCTAATTAAATTTGCTATATCTATCTATCTATATGTATGTATGTATGTATGTATGTATCTATCTATCTATCGATCGATCGATCGAGAGAGACAGTCTCTCACTGTCATCCGGGCTGGAGTGCAGTGGCATGATCTCGGCTCACTGCAACCTCTGCCTCCCGGTTCAAGCGATTCTCCTGCTTCAGCCTCCTAAGTAGCTGGGATTACAGGCGCCTGCCACCACACCTGGCTAATTTTTTGTATTTTTAGTAGAGACGGGGTTTCACCATGTTGGCCAGGCTGGTCTCGAACTCCTGACCTTGTGATTGTAATCTGCCCACCTCGGCCACAGAAAGTGCTGGGATTACAGGCATGAGCCATTGCACCTGACCACATTTGCTATAATTTTGTGACCCATTTGAGAACATTAGTGTTGCCAGAGTACCAAATATTTTAGTAATACAACATGCAGTTTTGACATATTTTAAAATGCTAGTTTGCTTGTGATTAAATCCCAAGCTTGAAAATATATGTTGCGTATGTTAGAAAGCTAAGGCACCAATAAGGACTTAGACCTGTTCTCTCTCTCTCTCTCTTTTTTTTTTGCTCATCCCCAAATTCCTTCAATTTTCCACCTAGAATTTGTCATACTCTTTTTGCTTAATGACCTTCAGTATCTTCCATTGTCCCTAGAGAATGGAGCATTCAGGACCCCATGATATACTCCTGCCACTGGAAACACTGTCTCTTCATCCCTGCCCACTCTCTGTTAAGAGTTGTGGTTCATAGAACCTCAACATTAATTTTTTTTCTTATTCCTCACTTTTTATATAGCAAGGCTTGGCACAGTGCCTATGTATAGCAGAGACTCAGTAAACTTCCGTGGAACTTAAAAAAAAAAGAGTTGTCTCTCTTTATGACATTTTCATTTTAGTAATCTCTGATATTAAACTCACATTCATGCTGTTTAGTCATGTTCTCCTGAATGGAACCCCTTCCCCTAACTTTTCCAAACATCGAAATTGCTCCTGCAAGATTCTTTCAAGTGTTACTACCTCTATAAAGTTTTATTTCTACCTGTGATTTTATTTCACCAGAAAATATATTTTTCTTTTTTGTATCCTGATAGCATTTTATGCGTGTAACTGTAATGGAGCTCATGGAATTTGATCATCAGCATGCATTTACTTGCACGCCTTCTGCATTGGACCAAGAGTTCCTTTAGAAAGGGGCCCAGCCTTACTCATTCTTAGGTTTCTTTTATCTGGCTTAGAACCCCACACGTATTATAGTAAGTGTTCAATAAATGTTTATTGAAGGAACTGGAACCTTGGTGATTATGTGGTTTTTGCCTTTATTGTTTTATAAGTGAATGAAAACAATGTTACTCCAAGCATTCATTTGGTGATTACCTCAATGTCATCATCAACCCCTGATAGTTCCTCTCTTACGTTATTGGTTTCCTGCTTTTTATTCAAATGTAATACAAACTTAAAAGTTAATGAAACATATTTTCAAGTTGGTGAGGCTGATAGGTCCATAATTATTTCCTCCATTTTATAGATATAGGATAAAAGGCTGAAGTAATGCAGACCAAGTTATAGGTAGAAAAGCAAGTACTTGAGTTAAGATCTGTTCTACTCTAACCCTTCAGAGTCATTTAGTAATCACTGAAAGTTCCACTGTGACTCTGGTCTTGTTTCTCCATGTGGCATTAGGCAATTTTATTTATTTATTTTTTAGAAGACACATATATTCAGTATCATGATCAGACTAATATATTTAGCAATCAACAGCAAGGGTACAAAAAAATCTACATTAAAACCCTTTGTTGGAATGTTCTACACTTTTCCAAAGAACACAAACTTAACGCTTTCCACAGTACAGAAACAGAAGCCAAGTATTGGCCTCCACTATCACAGGGGCATAGGTTATCCCTCCAAAGTCTCCTCCCTTCATGCGTCCAAAATTTGAAGACTGACTGTTGTAATTGCCAAAATCATTGCAGATTACATCACTTCCAAAGTTGATTCCGTCATTACCAAATCCATAATAGCCATGCTCACTACTACCATATCCACCACCACTATGGCTGCCACCAAAGTCACTGTGACTGCTAATGTTTCTTCCGTGACCAAAGTTGTCATTCCCACCAGAACCACTTGCCAACCACCACTAAAGTTTCCAGAACCACTTTGACCTCTTCGGCTGGGTGAAGCACCAGCCATCTCTTGCTTTGACAGGGTTTTCCCAACTTCACAGTTGTGGCCATTCATAGGACGGTATTTCTGAATGACAGTCTTATCCACAGAATCATGGCCATCCAAGGTTACAGAAGCAAAGCCCCTTTTCTTGCCACTGTCTTGGTCAGTCATTATTTCAATCACATCAATTTTCCCACAGTATTTAAAATCATTTCTTAGGTGGCATTCTTCAGTGTTTTCTTTGATGCCACCAACAACAAATATCTTCTTCACAGTTAAATGGGCACCTGGTCTTTGAGAACCTTAATAGCTCCCTTTGGTCCCACAACTCTTCCATTCACTTTGTGCCACCTTCCATGCCACCTTCTTCACGGTGGCATAGGTGACAAACCCAAATCCCCTGAGTGTTTGGATCTCTCATTACCAGGTAGTCTGGGAGGTGTTCCCCATTGCTCCTCAATGTCTCATTGGTTGTTTCAAAGCTCAGTCCTCCGATGAAGAGCTTCTGCAGCTGTTCGGACTTTTTAGGAGAGTCCGACCTAGGCATGATGGCAGGTGGAAGAGAGACTTCAACAATGTGGGCAGAAAGCCATTAGGGAATTTTAGATGTCTTACTGGAAAAGTATAACTTTTAATTACTTTCCAAGCTAAAGGAAGAGTCATGTGTTAAGCTATCCCTGATGGAAAATAAATGCCTTAGGGAACTTGTCCTGTATGGTTTGGGAGAAGAAGCTTATCCTTTACACCTACTTTATATCCTGGAGAAGAAATTGAGGTAGAGGTGAACTTGACCTACCAGTATCAGCATTTGTTGTTCCCATCCTGAGCTAAACACACAATGGTAAAGGTCATCTGAAGTTGTTAGTTTTTATTTATTTTTTAGTAATGAAACGTGTTTATTGTAGAAATGTTAGGGAACTTAAGAATATTTAAAGAATTAAAAAAGTTAATTATCCATAGATAGGAATTCACTATTAACCTTTTAATAATAAAACTGGCTGGGTGCGGTGGCTCACGCCTGTAATCCCAGCAATTCTGGAGGCTGAGGCGGGCGGATCGTGAGGTCAGGAGTTCTAGACCAGCCTGGCCAATATGGTGAAACCCTGTCTCTACTAAAAATACAAAAGTTAAACGGGTATGGTGGCGGGCGCCAGTAATCCCAGCTACTCCAGAGGCTGAGGCAGGAGAATCGCTTGAACCTGGGAGGCGGAGGTTGCGGTAAGCTGAGATCATGCCACTGTACTCCAGCCTGGGCAACAGAGCAAGACTTCATTTACAAAAATAAATAAATGAATAAATAACACAACTATAAGCTCTGGAACTAGGCTGCCAGGCTTTAAATCTTGGTTCTGTGATTTACTAGTTTAAGGACAATGGGAAAGTTATCTCATCTTTCCGGGTCTAAGTTTACCCATTTATACAATGGAAATAATAAGATTGCTTATATCAGAAGGTTCTTGTGATGATTAAGTGAATTTATAACATAGAGCACTTACAATAGTGGCTGATCACATCATATGTACTCCCTTAATTTAACTATTATTGTTATTATTCCATCTCTAGTCTTTTTATTTTTATGCACATGCTTTTAAAAATTTCACAACCTGCCCTTGTTATACAACTTTTTATCCTACATTTTTCATTTAAGGGTAAAACAAAGCATACTATTACATACTAAATATTCTTTAGAATATGAATTTAATTATATTAAGCCATCATTTGTAATTATCCTTCATCATTTGTTTCCAATCTTTGACTATTGTAAACTATACTTTGATAAACATTTATACTTATATTTGGATGATGTGCTTGGGATAGATCCCCAGAGGAATTACTGGATCTAATTATATAATTATTTTAAGGATTTTGAGTTATTTATGTTCAAAAATATCCTTATTGAGGTATAATTCACATACTGTACAGTTCACACATTTAAAGTGTACAATTCAGTCCATCATTTTCCATTTCCACCAGCAGTGTACAAAGGTTCCAACTTATCTACATCCTTGCATCCTTGTCAACACTTATTTTCTTCCTTTTTTTTTTTTTTTGGATAATCATCTAATAAGTGTAAAGTGAAATCTCACTGTGGTTTTTATTTAGATTTCCCTAATGATTAATACTGTTGAACATTTTCTCAAGTGCTGAGTCACCATTTGGATATCTTTTTTGAAGAAATGTCTGTTCATGTCTTTTGCCCATTTTGAAATTGGGTTGTTTGCTTTTAGGGAATTATTTGTAAATAATTACCATGGAAGACATTTTAATTGCCTTATATTTTGTACCTGTAATCTCTTTTGCTAGTGGAATTAAAGTTCATTAGGGTCTTTTCTTCACAAAATGAGCACCCTGTATGTGCCAGGTACTGTGCTGGGTTACAGGACACAAAGCATGTAAGGCTTTCCAGGTGACCACAGCCTACAGTTGTCTGGTTTGTTCCCATTGTTGACTAGATAACCATGTTCTTTTCTCCCTCCTCTTTTTTTTTTTTTTTCCTTTGCTCAAAAGCTATTTTTTTTTTTCCCTGAAAAGTCCTACTCAGCTCGGAAGCATGTCCTTTGCCAAGTATAATTATATGGTATTTTATGACCCTGTACAGAGTGTGAAATGTATATTCTTAGCACAAACTGGCAGCATTCCTAACAGTGTAAGATGCTGCTTAGGTATCTGAAAGGGATTATATGAAACTAAGGGTTTTAATACTTTGGAACCAGTGTTGATTCTGCCAATAGTAAATTTGTTCTGGATTTCCTTCTGGTTTGCTCTGTGCCAGCCCCCATTTCAGCACTTTCAAACTGCATTGAGGCAGTAGCTTTTCAGTACACCTTGAATTAGTCCCAAAACACACTGGAGCATGGAGTGATAATGAAATAATATAACCAGAGAGAAAGATAGCATATTAATAGAACCACCCACAAGAAAGACCAAGTCCACTGAAGCAAAAACGTATGTTCTTTTTATGTTTAAAAATCTCATCACAGTCTCTCCCATTAAGCTTTCCTTGCAGAGTTTTCAAACTAAGGAGTCACATTTGGATCTGGCCTGAGATGGATTGCTCTCTGGGGATTGCTCAGAATGAGTAACGGTGATTTGAGAAGTGGTGTGCTTTGTTTCATATTCCACAAACTCCACTTGTCTTTTCCGAAATCAACTATGCAACATCTTCATTTTCTTTCTTATTGTCTTCTGGCTGTAGCAAGGGAGAAGTGTTGAGGACATGAGTAGTCTGCTTTAGCTTATGAATCTGCACCCCGTACCCTGAGCTAGAGCAATAGCCAGGTAAGTCCTGGGTTTGTCTCAAGTAGGACATTGTATTAGGGTATGGCATGTGTGGAATAATCATTAATTAATGGCAACTAGCATGTACTGAACACTTGCTATAATTTAAACCAGGTCCTATGCCAAATACTTGACATGAATTATCTCATTTAGTGTTCCCATCGCCCTCAAGAGGCAGAGAGTTACTATCTGCATTCTAAAGACTTGACTAATGTTTCTAAGATCACAAAATGATGAGGTGATAGAACTGGGATTAAAAATTGAGCCTATCTGAGGGCAAAGCCTGTGTACTTGACTACATATTAGACAATTGTCTTGAGAGAGTGCTTTTGTCGATTCAGTCCCACTGGCTGCTAATGGTATTCCATGATACCAATCTTTTAGTGTTTTGCAAATAATCATCTCAGGCCAGAAAGAGAAACTGAAGAAACCTTTCTTCAGTGGTTACCGTGACCAGTTCCCTCTCCCTACCTCTCTCTTTCTCTCTCTCTCTCTCTCTCTCTCTCTGTCACACACACGCACACACATGCACACAAGCAAGGAATTTCTCTCACATTCACCATGGTCTCTCATTCTTTCCCTTTTCATGTGCATGATCTTAAATGCCCAGGGGGAGTGTCCTTGATGGTGTGTGTTCTGAACGGAAAACCTGAAAGTGCCTGAAACTGGGAGTGAGCCCTTAGAAGGGCATGTGGTGCTTTTCTTCATACTCCTATTGCAATTTGTAATCTCATTCTTTGTGTTCACTTGTTTTAACACTGTCCTTCTTTGTCCTGTACTATAATCTACGTGAATGCAGAAACCATGCCTGATTTGTTTCCCCCTGTGACCCAGTACCTAATGCAGTGCCTAGCATATGGCAAGTACTTCATAAATCCTCCTTGAGTGAAGGAAATCAATAAATGAATGTGTGTGTTCTCTCGGAGAGGATACAACACAGGAATTCAAATCCAGGCTTAAAATCATTATTAATATTTCCTACACATACACGAAATGCTGAAGTCGACAGAAAGTTTCAGGTGACAAGATCAGAAAAGAAATGTGAGCGTGACTCCTGGGTCTGTCTTTTCATGCTGTTGAACGTATTTACACAGGTAGAAAGAATGTCTTCCCCTGGTAAGTCCAGAGACTATGCAACCACGTGTACTTGGTTCTTTCTCAGGTGTGCCAGAGCCCCTCAAGGCAGTGGTGTTTGATGGGCTTTGAACACATGGCCTCCTGCCCACACCTACTGAGCTTCCCAAATCAGTGCTCCCTAAATGCCTTTGTCCAAAAATGTATGGATCTCTGTCTTTTGTGGAGGACTGCATGTGTGTTCTACAAGCTTCCTTTAGCTCAGAAGGAATAAATATGTTGCTAGAACTTAGGGAGTTTCAGGTGACTTGAATACTGATCAAAAGTAGGCAAGATACAATGATAGTCTTATGTGTATAAAACTCAGTAAATTGAAATAATCACTTAAAGCTGTCTCCCATGAAAGCATATTCTAATTGAACATTTCAGGACTGGCTGAGAAGGTGTTGACCTGCAGGTCTAAAAGTGGCTGAGGGGGAGATGCAGCTAGCCATTTGAGGGCTTGGGGCCACTGCAATCTCTTAGGGATTTGTTTTTCTAAGCTCACCTCTTCTGACCTGAACTGTGAATTCTTTCTTCCCTTCCTTTTTACCTTCTTTCTTTCGTTTTCCTTCCTTTCCTTTTTTCCTTCTTCTCTTTTTTCCCTTCCTTTCTTCTACCATTCAACACATTTTCTTCAGTCCCAACAAAGCTTGGTGTTAGGCACTGGTCAAAAAAAAAAAAAAAAAAAAAAAAAAAAAAAAAAAAAAATACGGAGTCCCTTTTCTCGTAAGACTTAGAATCCATTGGGGATACCAAGGATGAAATAAATCATCATAGAAATAATTGCAAATTACCAGATGTTAGGAAGAGTAGTAGTGCGGATGGGGTGGGGGGAGGTGGGGATGGTTAATGGATACAAAAAATAGAAAGAATGAATTATACCAATTATTTTATAGGACAAGGTGACTAAAGTCAAAATAATTTAATTGTACATTTAAAAATAACTAAAAGAGTGTAATTGGATTGTTTGTAACACAAGGGAATAACGTTTGAGGGGCTGGATACCTCATTTTCCGTGATAGGATTATGTATTTTATGTCTGTATCAAAATATCTCATGTACCCCATAAAGATGTATACCTACTATGTACCCAGAAAAATCAAAAATTAAAAACTGGAGAAAGAAATAATTGCAAAATGTAATAATGTCTTTGAGGGGAAAATACAAACTTCAGTGAAATATTCTAAGAGGGGTTTGATGCAGAGCTGGGGGATGTGGGAAAGTAGAGATAGGGAAGTTGAGGAAGGAGGGATGGGTTACAGTTTGCCAAGGATAGAATTACATGAGAGGGTGGGAGCAGGACACACCTGTCAGGGCCTCTGGAACAGGAAAAGGTTGGTTTATGGCAGAAATTGAAAGAACGCTCTCATACACAGCTCACTTTCCTCCTTGCTTTTTGTCTGCATAGCATTATTCAATATGTAGCATAATGTAAGTTGAAATAATATTTCGCCTTCATGGTTTTCTCCCACCAGAAATCAGGCATTATGAAGGCAGAAGGGCAGAGGTATTTGTGTTGTGTGTGTGTGTGTGTGTGTGTGTGTGTGACTTTTGTATTTTTGCTGCCATATTCCTGGTACCTGGAATAGCACTTGGCAGACAAATGTATGCAAAGTTATTCAAATCCAGTGGGACCAGACCACAGTGAGGACAGTCAACAAGGGAGGGCAGGGAATGAGGGCTGTCAGGGAGGGTGGAGTCCAGGTCACTGGGGTCGCTCTAAGCATGTTCTGGATTTATATTTTATCCAAAGTTAGCAGAAAACACTGCATTAAACCAGAAATGTCACATAGTTACCACCTTTTCTTTTTTTTAAAGGATAATTATTGCAATTTATTTCCTTATGACGTCAAGTTAGGCTAGGTTGCGCTAAAAAAAAAAAAAAAAAAAAGATATTGTTTCAAACCCTAGCATCTACTCTAACACAGTGTAATTAGAAACCAGGGAGGATGGGGTTAGAAGGGGATTACCAATGCAGTAAAGAGCTGCGGAGAAATCAGCTTCTGGGTGGTATTTTTGTCTCTTCTTCATGAATGGACCTTTTTTTTTTTGTTTTTTTTCTTTTTTTTAATGAGAAGCATCCAATTTCAAGCTTTTGGAAAGCATTGGCTAGTTTATTTTGTGTATGTATATTAAATGATCATATATGGTTATTTATTTCTATACCTGCCCTTTGGTTAATATCCATTAACAAGGAGCACTAGTCAGAGTAGGTTTTTTCCTTATTTTGCACATGAATAAATTGAGAATAAGGTTGTGGGAAGGGAACTAACATCTGAGTGTCTACCAACTATCTGACGTTTTATATATTTGTCTCATTTAATCCTCATGAAACGCTTTGACAAAGGCGAGCATTATCTCCCTTAATTGGACAAGAGAGTGAATCCCAAATTGGTTAACTAACTGGTCCAGTGTCATAGGACAAGTAAAAGGAAGCGTCAGAATGAGAGGCCAGGTGTTTCTAATGCTTAAAATCCATGATATTTGCTTCTAGGGGATTTTTTAACAACTTGCAGGAACAGCAGTGCTAATAAGGAATGCAAGTATGTATGGAACCTGGGTCTTCTGACTCCTGAACCATTACTGCTTTTTTTCCACTATGAGATAATACATTAGTTACTGCTTCTAATTAATTCTCCAAGTGCTGAGCCAACTTCATAAGCACTAGGGCAATGCAGGAGAGAGAGCTCTCAAACAAAACTCAGTGTTTGTAGCACGCCAGTCCCAGATGTATAGTGCAGCCTTTCACCTTCTTATTCTTAACGAATGATTTTCTAATCTGTAAAAGCAGGCCCCTGGATGTGATGCTCTCTGGGGTCCCTTTTATCTCTAGTATTCAATGAAATGTAAAGTTAGCTGCATTTGATGCATGAAATATATTCAGTTTGGGAAACAGCTGAGGAAATTGCCATGGCTAGTCCTATCTGAATTTAGGATTCATGTCTTTAGCAGTACACTGTACTGACAGTAGCCATATGTGCCTTGATTTCTACCTGGAAATCTCCCTAAATCTGGAAGGTTTGATTGTATGCTAGTCAACTAACAGCCTTAAAATATGTGTGAGATGAGCCCTTCCCTCTCGGTCTATTCCACTGGATCCTTTTTGGAGGTCAATGCTTCACATAATACATACTCTACGAGAAGTCAGTCTTAGCTTGCTTACTGGACTCATTTTCCAATGTGATATAGATAACTTGATCAATTCCTGTTTTTATGCCTCCTCAGACACTTGGATAAGACTTTGGAAATGGTCTACTAACGAATATACATACCTTGAAAAATCATAGCTTTGAGATAATTAAAAAATATGTGTATACTAATATTTTTAATTAGGAAAAATACGTATTTATAAACCCAATTCTCTAACCATTTAAAAGTTGATTGAAACCTAGGCACATTCTCAATGTCAGTAAAAATAAGGATTTAATAAAAGAGACGCATTAAATGCTTCAACTCCTTAAAATAGATCAGATATACATAGAATATTTCAGTGATCTCATATTTTACTGTTATACTGAGACTTAAACCGTTACAAAGATATTGACACTTTGGGCCTTCAGAACAATAATATTTTCTCAAGCCAAGGTTTCAGGTTCTGCTTTAACAAGTTGATTATTGGTCTGAAAACAAGACCTGGTTTCACCTCAGGCTGATTCAATTTCAAGTCTACACTGCTTGGTCTGGCTCTTCTTTTAGTAAAAGTTCAAGAGAGGTTTTGTGAGTCTTCCTGAAGCTACTCCTTTTCTTGTGCCTTCACTTCCTTACTCCCTTATCCATTAGGTTTTGACCACGGATACCTTAGATAGTTATTCATTTCGTTATGCCTTATTAATACCTCCTCATAATTAGTGGACTCATATAGAGATCTCCTCTCCTAAGATGGCATAGTCGATGATCTTTTGTAGATAGTTGGTTAAATTTGTAGATATTTGGTTAAACTACTGTATTGCAATCCACCGCTAAATACTGTTTCTGTCTGATTATTTCATGTGATCATCTCTGCTGACCACTCTCTGGTTTATAAGAGAGCTCTTGGTTTTCTAGTCCAGCTTGGCTCGCTCATGCCTCAGATAATGTTTTTAAAGGCAACTGGAGCCGCCTTTGTCAGTTTAATCAAGCTAATTTTTTTTTCTCTCTCTCCAGAGTTTGTCCTTTTATGAGTTACATATTTAGCTAATTCAACATGAGCTTTGTGGTTGAAAATAAATATACATTTAAAAATTCATTTTATTAGATAGACTTTTGTCTTAATATACCTTTCTTATTGGAAATTTTGATTTATTATAGAATAAAGATGCTTTTTGTCTTCATGGAATCATCTTGATATTATGAAGTTGGCATATTTTTTGAGGGGGATGGTGTTTTCCTGGGAGACAGCTCAGATTTCTCTTATGAGCTAAGAGACAAAATTGTTTCCTGTTACCTCAAATGACTGAACTTTGTGGTGATAAAAGATCTCTATTTAGGCTTCTGTGCCTCTTTACCACAATTAAATTTTATTTTCATTTTTGAATATTAACCTCAAGACACTATAAAATTAAACAAACCAACTATAACGAAGACTGGAGTTCTGGGATTTGATATATTTTGGGGAACAATTAGGAGGGTTTGAGAGGGAAAAGCAAACAAACAAAACTATAGCCATCAAGGAGAACCTATAATTAAGAAAAACTGAAGGCGTGGAGTGTGGACCAGGTTATAGTAAATTCTGAACTAGGCTTTTACCCATGACAGAGGTTGCCATCAGAAAAATGTTAAGTCTTTACATTTTTCTATGACCTCACATTGCCATAGGCGTGTTATTCCAGTTAATTTTGTAAAATTAAATTATATTAGAATATGCTCATTTAAAATATAAACAAGCATCTCAGGACTTTTTGTATAGAAAGACAAATTCTTGGTAGATTGCTTGATTGATTAGCTTCCTTAATTACATTTTAAAATCAGTCTTATTTTCTACTGTATGTATTTGATACCATTACAATGATTAAACATATTGAGGAAAAATTTTGGGATTCCCCAAAATCTTTTGTCAAATTATCTTTCTTATGGAGGTAATAAAATTCCTATTCCCTGTAAAACTTTTTCATATGATAACAGAATTAGGTTCAACATTTATTGGATTGATAGATCTCTATCAATCTGATATTTAATTAATTAGATTAGCAACAATAACAGTTGACAGTCTGGTTTTCTTTAAAATAAATACTATCACATAGAAGATTTAAAGCTCATTCTGGTTAATCACCTCATTAACCAAGTACTTGAAGATGAGAGTGGCAAGACAAAGATTCAACATGGGAATTTCTTTAATGAAATATGAAAATAAATGAATATTGAGAAAAGATATTCTATTTAAATTTCAGCATGGGTATGATTATTCTTTTTTAATCAATTGGGTTTATTTTCATTTAGGAATTCCTAGAGAAACTAGTTTGTAAAGAAGCAAATATACAAGAAGAAAAAGTAGTCAGAGATGCTATCATTCTTATGATGTCCTGTCCCACCCCCTCCTTCAACTTGTTCTCATCTTGGGCTCTGTCCACACATGTTCTTTTTTGACCAAATCCACTGTGTGGATCTATCTCCTGGCACATACACTTTAATTACTGGAGCTGAGATATGGTATTGAGGCACCATCAGAGTGCACACAAAGTATGGGAATCAAAAATGGACCAGATTCAGCTATGTTCTGGCAGCTGTATTGAAGAATTTACAGAACCAGAATTAATGTCTAACTCACTGTGGTATTAGAGAAATCCTTTCGCCACTGGAGCCATCAGTTCTCTCATCTTTATAATGAAACGTTTGAAGTGGTAAAAAGTCATTTCTAGGTGGAACGTTCTTAGTTTCTAATGTAATGCTTTTATCATCTTGTCCATGCACACTGGGGTGCATTTCCTTGAATGGAACTGAGAGTGCCAATTTGGTTCTATGCTTGAATCTTATCACTGAAAGTTGCTTTAACCTCAATATAATCCTTTTTTTTTTTTTTTTTTTTTTTCAAGGATAAGTAAACTGATGTTTGTCAGACTTAAAGGAGAAAATGACCAGGGTAAAATGAAACAAAACAAAACAGAACAATAAAACAGAGATCTGTTGTATAAGTTATCTACTGGTGTGTAATAAACTACCTCCAAATGTGGTGCCTTGTGAAACATCACACATTTATTTCCTTCAATACTGCTGGATGGTGGGGTGGATCCTCTATTGGCTTTGCCTGGACCCCTTCATGCAGCTGCATTCAGCCACAGGGCCAGTTAGATGGGAAAGTCCTAGAGGCCTCACTCCCATGTGTGGTAGTTGGCGTTGGCTATTCAGATGAGGCTAGGGCTTTATTGCCTGCAGTGTTAGCACAGAAGGTGAAGACATAAGCCACAAGGCTTCTTGAAGCTTAGATTCCAGAGTTTGCATAGTGTCACTTCTACATTCTATTCATTAAAACCAGTCAAAGGACAGCCCAAATTCAGTGTTTGGTGACATAGACTCTACCTCTTGGTGGAAAGAGTGACGAAGAATTTGTGGCCATGCTTAATATACCACACACAAGCTATCATTTCTTCCCGCAAAACCCATGCCACACGATTAGTTAAAACACTTTTCAAGCAAAAGTGTTGTGCAGCCTTAGAATCCTGTTAAATACAGTGCTCCAGGCAGCCACCACAAATCAGTCAGAACTGCCACAAGGAATGACATGTTTCTGCCATCTGGGCTCTGCAGTGAGTTGTTGGTGGAGCCTGGATGGAAAATTCAGAATTTCTGGCTCTCAACCCAGCATCTTTTCTGTCCCCATCAGTCTGTCTCCTCACTTCTGGTCACTTCATTAACATTTCTTAGGTTATATTAGAAAAGTCATTTACTGCTCTAAGTAAAGTTTCTAAAAATATGCATCCTTTTTGAACAATAGTATCATGTATGTGTTTTTTAGTAGACTATAACATAAAACACTGAATAACAAACACACAGAAGTGAGACATGAATTAAGAAATATCAATTTGTATACCGTCTTATTCAGTGCTAAACTTGCATCAGTCCAAGTGATCACATTTGGATGAAAATAGGGTACTATTGTCTTGATGTGTCTCTTGATGTGATTCAATGGGAAGTATACAACTCCCATGTACCATTGTTGCCAAATCTAGTCATTAAGGAACCATCAGACAAGTGCGGAACATGAGCTATTTCACAAAACAGCTCACCTGAGATATTTAAAAAGTGTTAATTTCATGAAAGACAAGACAAAAGTGAAGGACTGTTCTAGATTAAATTAAACTAAAGGGACATAGCAACAAAATGTAATTTTTGATTTTATATTGGATTTTGATTGTTAAAAATTTAAATGGGAAAATTGGGCACTCTACATTAGACTGTGTCAATGTTAAGTTTGCATCAATGTTAAGTTGTATATTATTGTTGTATCAATGTTAAGTTTCTTTGTGTGATTAATAGTTTGGCTGTTATGCAGGAGAATGTCCTTATTTTTAGAGAAAAATTATGATATGTTTAGAAGGAAAAGTCAAGATATTTTCAACTTATTTTCAAATATATCAGCAGGAAATGAAGTAATATGTATGTTTACCTACATATATTTTTATTTAGAGAAGGAGAGAGTAAAAGCAAATATGGCAAAAATATTAATTGACAAATCTAGGTGGTGGGTCACATCTTCCTTGTACTTTTAACTTTCTTGAAGGTTAGAAAATGTTTAAATTGCAAAGTTGGATAAAAAAACACCAACTCATTGTATTTTATGGCTGAGACCATGCCTGACTTTGAGTTATTATGATAAAGTATCCAATGTCAAATATCTGATTAAATTCTAAGGGATTCAATTGCAAAATGCTGCATTTCTAAAAAGGCACATTTTCTTTACTTGCAGACTTACACAAGGAGAAAAATCTCAAGTGCAGGCAGTTGTTTGAATATGGTAATTGATAGAAAAGTTGACCAAGTAGAAAACTGTAATGTGTCATAATAAAAGATGCTGAGATACGCCTGTATGTTATGTGGCATTATGGTTCACAGAGTTATATATTATGCCAGAAGCCTTGGATGACAAGGGTTCCATCTCATTCCGCTCAGATTCTGTGGATGACTTTGAGCAAGTCATTTTAATTTGTGCAAAATGTGGTCCTTTTAAAATGGAGAAGCTAATTCTAGTTTATATCATATGGCTGTGTAAAGATTAATTTCCTAACTGTAAAAGGTGGTAAACAACTTTTCCCATCTAAATAATCAGTCTTGGAAACACATGGAGGAAGTTTGTGTCAAGGAGCTCAGATAATGCTATTTCTGTGCCTTTTTAGATATTTTTCTTGCCGGATTATGTGCAGGGTTTTATCCTTTTTTCATAAGCTACAATACTAAGAGAAATCTACCAGTTTTTTAAAAATCTATTTTCCCACAAGATTCTTAATTTCATTCTGGAGATAAGATTGAGGTTGGGACAGGAGGCCTTGGTGGCAAAATGTACCCCTAACGATGTCATCTATGAAAAAGTTGTGGCAACTCTCACCTCTAGAAGAGTGAGTGATTGAGAGCATGTGAAATAACTCAATAGCCATTTCAAACTGTGTTTAATCATTTATAAAAGTACAGATCTTTATAAAGAAGGCTGACTCTTCTGTGGACTAGAGTAGAAGAGGTGAAACATGATCTGGGTGTAACAGGATGGGTACAGCACTGGGTAGATGAAGGAGACATGAGAAAAAGAAGTCCCATGTGGGTGTTCATTAGGTACATAGACTTATACAGGAGCAAGTCTTGTGTGCTGACACTAAGGAGATGTAATTGGAGTCCCGTCTGACTGTTGAAAAAAACTGAGCAATATTATTGGATAGGTGCAATGAAAGCAATGCAAAACTGATTTGAGTTAATGTCTGTTGAGCAACAGGGAGGAACCAGTGGTGGCTGAATAGGAAATTGGCAGTAGCCTGATTAAATTGGAAACTAAGTAATGCGTGACAAAATTATGCAGGCAAAGACCAGCACAGAACTTTCCCTTAGGAGTCTTGGATAGATTGAGTACTCAGGTCTAAAAACCTGGCTCTGGCAAAGCACTACTAGGGAATGTAAGAGAGGGAGTAAGTTATTATGGAGGTAGTAGGTAAGGAGGACTGTGGTTGATTAGTGATGTCTGCCTAGTGCAGGGTTGGGGCCATATAATCCTGGGTGTCATATACAGTATTTGCCATTCCCGAATGAGAGGAAAGAAGTAAACCAAAAATCCCAGCCTATGCAATGAAAAAAATAATTGAAAACTAGTTTGGGAGAAAGCTGATGATGGAGTTTTACTTGTACTTCAATTTGAGGACAGTACAGTAAGTACATTTGGGAACATTGTCACTCATAATTGAAGTGAGCTTATTAGTTAGAGAGGTCGTCAGACTAGAGGGAAGTAAAACTTCTATGAGGGTCAAATGAATAAACAAATTTGCTTTATCAAGCTGCTTGTATATACATCCATTTTTTTTTAATGATGAGTCAGTCCCATACACCCTAGTGTAATCTATGTACCATTTGGCGTATATAGTCATCACACATTACTGCCAGCCACCTGGCAGCTGCATTGCCCTACTCATTAGTGATTAAGATGGACAAAAGTATATAATATTCTTATTTAATCCACAATGATTTTTAAGTAACTATAAGCAAGAGTTCTTGAAACAGAAATAAAATAGTACTTACTTTTGATACGTCACACTTGCAACTTGTGCCTGGAATTGAGTTCATCTTCCATCTTTAGCTTATGTGGTCTGTGTCCTGAGCCACACTTCCTCACTCTTGGACTTGATTCCCATAACTGAAAAAGGGAACATGTTGCCTCAACTAGGCATGGCAAGTGTGTACTGCCTCTCTTTCATCTTGCATCTATGACAGAGAACTCTTCCCCTCTTAGCACTTGACACCAATTGCTGTGTGGCCTGGAACCTTTCGTTGTTCATACTTTAGGCAATCTCAAAAGAAGAAAACAATATTAACAAGAATAGCTATGGCTAACACTTTTGAGTTTTTTCTGTGTGTCAGGCTTTATACTAAGCACTTTAGGTGTGATACTTTTTAAGCTTTATGTAATTGTAAACATTTTCAATTAAGGGGCGGGAATAATCAAAGGATGATAGATTTTCAGGTCCAAACTGTGAGATGGGGCATTGAAATTAATTAAAATAAATTAAGGAAATGGCCAGAGTGTAAAGAAAACAAAATAAGAGTCATTTGTCCATTTCCAAGACCTAGCCTATACCTAGTTTGCTAGAACATCACCAGTTACTTTTTGATTGCACAAATTCAGGGTAAAGAAACTTGCCGTATTAGGCTCTTCCCCTGGAGGGTGGCCTGCATCCAAAGCTGGCTTCTGTTTCTTGATATTCAAGCCGGGGCTGAAAGATTAATCCAAGATTGAGTCCAGCTCAGAGATTCAACCTATTTCAGTACTGTTGGATTTAATATCTGCTGACCTGTTAATCATTTTATTCTATAGTTATTCACTTGCTTCTCTCAAATAGGAATCTTTTAATTCCTAAAACATGGCACAATTGATTATTCATAGATTGCATTTTTTTCCCATACAAAATCTTTAGCTACAAACCATACTTCTTTCAACTGTTAAATAAAAAGATGTTTTAGAAAACACTTCCTATCAGTATTCATTTGTCATCATTTAACAATAAAGTTTAACTAGGCCTTGAGTATACATCAAGTTGAAGAGAAGCTGGTAAAGTTATGATCACTTAATGGCATGATCACAGGTACTAATAGGGACATTATGCTTGCATTGGGACTGTACCCTGCCTGAAAGAATATAGGTCAATTATTTAAATAATTTAGACAGAGTTTGTCCCTTTAATACCTTGCAAAGAGTCAGGCAGAGATAGTGAATTCTGGCAGATAGGATACAAATTGATTATGACAAGTCAATTTTCTTTTTAGTTTCTGAGACTACTATATAATAAATGGACCTCCACAGTATATTAAATTAATGGACTTTATTTTTCATGTGAGAGAAGAAGAAAAATCTTATGAAGTGTTACCCTAGAATTCCAGGATAGTCTTTGAGTTTCTGGCTCATATTGTAGTTTGTGAAAAGCAATTATAACTTTCATCTTAAACTTTTCTCAATGACAAGTCTTGCTAGAGGGACTGTCACTGGAGTCTTTCTTTAGAGAATGTCTTTTCTTCTCAGGGGAAATGATACTCAGCAGCATTCAAAATAGTTCTAGGCAAAATTCAGCTATGGAAATTTTATCCAGCCCCCACTTGCAATAATTGCATCCATATATGTCAATGACATCCCTTCCATTGAGCCTTCCCCTACTTCTTGTGTTTCCCATATTACATAAACACAAATACATTTTGCTATTATCCATCTCATGACTGTTGATACGCAGATACAGAGAGATTACATTTTTAGTTAAGATTTTTTCCTCGAAGGCTGGCCAAGTCCAGAACTGGCTTCCCATTTCTTGATAGTCAAGTTGAAGCACAGAGATTAATCCAACTGCTAAGATGGCCCTACTAGTGTTGGAGTCTTCATCAGCAGACACTATACCTACTGTGTCTGTTCATGACCTGCTTGCCTCATCATAGCCCACACTGTCAATTCAATGTGCCACACAGTGTAGTCACAAGGATTGCTGTGACAGTGTCTGTTCACCTCCATTTATTCCTAGCAACCAAGGCAGACCCTTGGGCTGTACTTTGTGTCAGTCTGATTATCTTAGTGGCTAGAGACATGGAGCAGAGAGTGAAATTTTTCAAATGCTGATTGAGAAAGAACCACTTAGTGCACTCAGACATAAGTGGGCAGATAAGAATTCCCAGACAGTGGGAGCACAGCACATTCTGTGGTTATTACTATTATTATTATTCTGTAATCAGTATGATTCTCTGGGCACACTTATAGAAGTTCATCCTTTAGTGGAATTTCAAGAAGAAAAATATTTTAAAAAGGCAACAGCTCTATCTTTTCTCTATAAAGAAAATTCATTGACAGAGGTTCTATACGCCAGTGTTACTGAAAAGACATTATAGGCCAGGTGCGGTGGCTCACTCCTGTAATCCTAGCACTTTGGGAGGTCGAGGTGGGTGTGTCACCTGAGGTCAGGAGTTAGAGACCAGCTTAGCCAACATGGTGAATCCCGGTCTTTACTAAAAATACAAACAAACTAGCCTGGCGTGGTGGTGCACACCTGTAGTCCCAGCTACTCAGGAGGCTGAGGCAGAGAATTGCTTGAACCTGGGAGGCAGAGGTTGCAGTGAACTGAGATCATGCCACTGCACTCCAGCCTGGGTGACAGAGGGGGACTCCGTCTCAAAAAAAAAAAAAAAAAGGCCATTATATTCTCTCCATTATTCAAGCTTGACCCTACTGAAACGTATCTGCATCAACACCACTTTAATACCATGATAACATTCCTTACATAAGAGTGAAGATATAAATAATAAGTGGGGAGAACTCTACTTTTAGAAGGGAGATGGGTGACTAGTTAGCTTTATGGTACATATAATGCTCAATTGACATGTCAACAAACTCCATTTTCAGTGCCCAATTGAAAGTTGTATACCCACCACCTTTTCAAGACAATAGTATTAATGAATTCCAGTATGGTTTACTAACTGCCAAAGGTACCATTTAATACATCTTTCATTAAAAAATGCTAGGCCAAGCTGGGCACAGTGGCTCACCTGTAATCCCAGCACTTTGGGAGGCCGAGGCAGGTGGATCACCTGAGGTCAGGGGTTCGAGACCAGCCTGGCCAACATGGTGAAACCCCTGTCTCTACTAAAAGTTCAAAAATTAGCTGGGCATGGTGGCACATGCCTGTAGCCTCAGCTACTCAGGAGGCTGAAGCAGGAATATCGCTTGAACCCGGTAAGTGAAGGTTGCAGTGAGCAGAGATTGTACTATGTCACTCTAATCTGGGTGACAGAGTGAGACTCCATCTGAAAAACAAACAGACAAGCAAACAAAAAAATCCAGGCCATTAATTGTTGTATTTCTGGATCACAAAATAGAAATATATCTATCCAGAAGAAGAAACATGTTTTCCAAACAAAATCAAGCATTATGTATAAAATAAAGCATGACCGTACAGGAAGGTCTGGCTAGCAGAGTGACAGCACCAATCAGGTTCTATAAATACTTACTTGTGTGTGAATCCTAGTGCCACTTTTTACCACCCCCCCGCCACAGACCTGCAATGATTAAAGAACTGTGATGATTAGAAAATAAATGACAGGTCCTTCTATAAATTATATCTGGAAACCTGCCTAGATTCTTTGTATAAGAAACACAAATTTAATTTCTATCTTCATACAAGCATAGAATTTACTTGGGTGAGGACTAGTGTTAGATGTTGTTTATAAAGACAGAGAAAAGAAAATGTGATTATCAGCGATAAAAATAAATCCATGTTGTGCTGGTCTGAGTTTATTTAGGAAAAAATATTTACATAGGAAACCATTAGTGTTGATTTGTTCAGACAGCAGTATGAAAGAAAACGTGTTTCTCTTTACACTGATGGTGTCCCTAGCAGATGTTAAACTCCGAATAGTTATTTCACATTATGAAGAAATTTTTAATGAGTATTAATAGATTATTGCAGGGTTTAATAATCAATTTCACTACAACTGAGTCTATTTAAAAATCTATTTATGTGACTGTGTATAACCCTCTGAGTGAACCAATTTCACTAGCATTTTTGAGTACCTACTATATAACATGAACTATATAACTGCTTGTGAGATTGCAGATCTACTGGATACATAAAGTTAGGCTGTCATAAAAATAAATGAACCCTTATTTAACTTTCATCTGTCAGTTCTTTTTTTAAATAGTGTTGTGTTTTGTTCCTGTTTTTTTTTTGTCGGAAGAGACGAGTAAGAAGTTGAGAAGTTGGTAGAGTTTTTGCTATTATTCAGTAATGCAATCATATGATGTTTGAGAAATGGTGTGATTCTGATAGTATTATGGAAGAATACATGATGCTGTCACCTATTTTCAAGGATGTAAATTATAAATAAATTGATGGTGTATCTCCTTAGAATCTTCTCCTTCATTCTAATTTTTCCCTTTCACTCATTCATTGAAAGTTTTCAAAATAAGTGTTTAAAATGATAAAGAATATACACTCAGGAATAATTCTGCACTTAAAAGGGGAAAATGCCCCTTGGCATATTCTTCAAAAACACCTATAGTAAAAATCAAATTCGTTTAGGTTTTGTTCTTATAAAATGTGTTTCGTTTCACTTAACTTTATTGTGACACAATTGCTGAAAATATACGGATGTTGGCAACTTCCTGCCTAAAAGAATAAACCTCCCTTCTGTCACCCACTTGCACTAAAAATTAAAAGATGAACAGGGACCACGTATTTGCCTGTGCTAATTATAAACCATTATAACCCTTAACTAGTGACCTTTGAGGGGTTGCTTGGTTCATGTAACCATGTCAACTAGGTGCTTCTGCTTTGTACATGTATTTTGTGTTTCTCAATCTAGGTGGTTCACATTGCTTCTCAATTTCCCTAACCCATTCACCCTCCCCTAACAGCTAAGATGCTTCATTCTCCATCAATTCTACACAGTTTTTCCTGCTAAGGGAGAATTCTTTTTGCCCTTTTCTGTGCTCACATAGTGCTTTTGTAGCATGCACTATTACCACTGGCTACTTTTCATTGTAAATGTTTGTTTTGCTTTCTTACTCCAGGACTGCAAAATTGCACAAATTCAGCAATACAATCGTCTGCTTCTTGGAACTCTGAGGATGAGGACTATTACTCATCTTTATATACCCAGAATTTAGAACAGTGATTGGCACACTGTGGGTGTTGAGGAAATGTTTCACAAATGAATAAATAGTGAGTAGTCTGAAGTAGCCAGAAGTATTTTAGGAAGAGACTTCTGGTGGGAATGAATATGTGTGGTGCCTGGGCAGAGGAAGAGACCGCGGACAGCAGATCAGATAGGTGATTACTGTAAAAGATAATGAAGGGTTTGCCGAAAGTGGTGATGATGGGAATGGAGAGGTGGAGGCAGATGCAGGAGATATTTATTTCCGAGGCTTTTTCCTAAAGCTCTTTTCCCCTCCCTCTTACTGTTATGATTTGCTTAGGTGAACTAAACTTAGTCCCACTTTTTGACCCATTTGAATGCACCTATATTGAATAACAGATGATGACAGTGAACAAAAGAACACAAGGTTGAAGTAGAAAATTTAAATGTTTTAGCAAGAAAACAAAAACAAAAACCACCAATCATCACATTTGTGATAAATAAACACAGTTAACATTTTGTTTATAGCCTCCGAGACTTCCTTTTGGGAAGAATTTGGAGACAGTCTAGTAGAATGGTTACCATGACAGACCCAACTGCATTCAAATTCTGGCTCGGATATCTGCTGTGATATTTTTGGCAAAATGTACTCTATTTCTGTCATGTGTACAGTGGGGATTATAATTATCATACTTAGTTCATGGGAGTGTTCTGAGGATTGTGGAAGGTAGTAAAATTAAAGCACTAAGTTCAGTTCCTGGAACATAGGACATAAATATATATCCTATTCATATATATATAACAACCATATCAATGTACAAATATGGTTTATCATCTAAACTTTCTTCCTTCTTAATGGTATAAATAAGACCTTTCCATATTTATCCATAGCATCCATTCTAATGATTGCATAGCATCATTCATTTGTATGACAAACCTTCATTTTCTTAATATTTTATCATATTTTATTTTTAGAAATGTATAATTCTCATTTCACAGTTTAATCTTCATGCAAATCTAAGACTATTTCTCTATGATTAATTTTCAGAAGATTAGTCACTGGGTTAAATAGTATGAATATTTTTAAGGTGTTTGATACAAATACCAGGCTGCCTTCTAGAATGCCATGCTTTCTAGCACCGTTACAGTGTTTATCGTTGTTGCTGTTTGTTTTGCTTTTTAATCTGGGCCAGTTTAATAGGTGAGAAGAAATATTTCTATTTTAATTTACATTTATTTGAGTACTGGAAAATGAACATCTTTAATTTTTTTAGGTCTTTAGCATTGTTTTGTGAACAGCTTAGCTGTATCTTTTTCCAACTTTTCTATTGGTATGTACATCTTTTTTTTTTTTTTTATTGACGTGACAGAAATGTAATCCTTGCTAAATTATTTTTGGAGGGTGATGAAGTTCAAAGGGTCTAAAATGACTGCCTTATGTATTTGATATGTTCAGTTTATCAACATGACATTAACAATCTTTTGTAATTTTTGACTTACAGAAAGGTAGTTTTATGTGGTTTAACCTAACAATTTAGGCTTTGTGAAATTGTCAGGCAATTCATATATTGCCTCAGACTTACACCTTAATTTTGTGATTTGGCTTATGCAACTGTATTAGACTATTTTCAATTATATGTTTGCTTGAAAAATTGATGTTATTGAGCACTTCTAAATCATTGGGTACTGTCTCCTTGCCTCTGTGGACAAAAGATTTGGAATACAGTTGCCAGAATATAGTACTAAATTTACTTTTCCAACAACTTGTGAATGGCATTTTCCTACTATTGCACTGTGGACTACAAACATTTTAATTTACAGAGCTGATAGAGCTTTACTTGATAAACACTTGTGTTGTCTAAGGAACTGTAATACGTCATCACATTTGAGTCTTCTTTAATGTAATTTTTGATTTTTGATTTTTGTGAATAACAGTAGGTGTATATATTTATGGGGTACATGAGATGTGTTGATACAGGCCTGCAATGTGAAATAATCACATCATGAAGAAGAGAGTATCCACCCCCTCAAGCACTGATCATTTGTGTTAGAAATAATCCAAATACACTCTTTCAGTTATTTAAAATGTGCAATTAAATTATTATTGGCTACAGTGACCCGGTTATGCTAGCAAATTGTAGGTCTTATACATTCTTCCTAACTATTATTTTGGAACCCATTAACCTTCTCCACCTCCCCCATCAATCCCCACTACCCTTGCCAGCCTTTGGTAACCATCCTTCTACTCTCTATGTCCATTGAACTCTCATTTGATTCTGACAGTAACTTGGTGAAGGACACAAGGTAACCCGCGTTACTATAGAAAAAACCACTAAGGCTCCGAGGGGTTAAGTGATGTCCAGAGGCTTGACAGCTAATAAACAGCAGAGTCTGGCCTAGCATCCAAGTCTTCTGACTTCAAATCTAGTGCTGCTTTTCTCTATTCCTTGATCATTGAATCACTTGACCTGGAAATATGTGCTTTCACCTTTGTCAGAAAAATAAAGCCAGTGGGATTTGAATCCTGGTGGGAAGCAATAATGTGAAGCTTCCAAATTCCATTGCTCTGTTTTTGTTGTGTCTGTCTTATTTTAGAAACATATGTTTTAGGATGTGCTGTGTAGATGCCAGTTTCAATTTTACAATGGAAAGTGAAAAACAATGGCATAAGAAAATATATATTTCACTTATATGTATGGCTTTCCCAAGGATATGTTTCACTTTCAGTGTATTTCACAGTGTGTTTGTTGTTTTATTTTATTTTTTAGTGACATAGCCTTGGGGTCATGTCAAGTTACTCATAAAGAAGGGATTTTAATGAATATCTGTGGAAGATACTCATTTATTGCTGGTGCCTTTCTTTCACTAACTAAACTCGATAGCCAGTCTCTGGAGCACATCGTGATACTGAACCAGTTTTTCATCAGCCATCCCCATTCTCTTTTGAGCTCCCATACTCAGAAACTATCATGCAGAGGATCAATGGCCTTGTAGAGGAATCTGTTTTTTATCTGTGAGTTACTGTTCCAGTCTGGCTCCTCCTGTGCTGAATTACTTCTTTCATGAAATCACTAAAATGAGGTGGGGGAGAGGACTGGGCAGGATCTCAGTAGGTTTTGAAATGTTTTGAAGAATAATTGAAAATTTAAACAAAATCAGAGAGAGAAAGTGTGGCCAAGCTGTGTGTGGGTTATTTTGAATTTACAAAACTGTTGTACATATGTTTTTAAATATATAACTAGTTAAGAAATAGTGCCTGCAAGAACAGATTAGAACTGGGATGTAAGTGAAAAATCTATATATGGATAAAAATCTTCTATACTGAGAGGATATACTTGGTTTTGGACAAAAATAAATAAATAAATAAATAAACCTTTCCTTCAGAAATCTCTTAGAAAAGAACAGTTTCTCTGGGGACCATTCATTTCATTTGTCAACGATTCACTTCTACCTGCTGAATTACAGAGTCCTAATTAGCTTTCATACTTTATAAGAATCGATAGTTGTCAAACATGATTCAACATTTATCAATTTTACTTGGAAATAAAACAAATTCAAAATATGTTTCAATCTCAGAGGATATCCAACTTCTGTTTTGTTAATTTTTAATTTTAGTATTTTAATTTGTTTTTAACTTTTAACTTTTGTGTGTGCATAGTATTAGGTGTATATATTTGTAGAGTACATGAGACACTTTGATATAGGCATGCAATGCATAATAATCATATCATGATAAATGGGATAAACAACCCCTCAAGCATTTATCCTTTGTGTTACAAAAAATCCAATTAAACACGTTTAGTTATTTTAAAATACACAATTATCATTGTAGTTACCCTATTTTTATTAATAATACTATACCATAGTATTATTTTATTAATACTATACTGTAGTATTATTTTATTAATAATACTATCAGATTTCCTGAAATATGTATAGCTTTTCATACCCAAATTTCTACACTGTGGTATTAAAAGCTATACATATTTTAGGAAATCTGATCATAAAATGCAAGTAGAAAGGTCTGTGAGGAAACATTTAATAGTGGTACTTACATTCAGGTCAACATCTGGATAAAAATGAGACTATAAGGGTAATATACATATACATATATTCTCTTCATGATTAGTTGAAAGCTAGATCACCAAATTTAAAAGGATGGATCCACTTCTAAATAACGTTGAGTGTGTGTCTTTGAGCTTTTCATGGCTCAGTTCTCTATGTAAAGGTATTTGAAAAATGTTAGCCTCTCCTTATATCAGGAAAATTTGTAGCAATTAAAATGCTATGTTAATGCAGAATAACATGGAAAGGTTGTTTGCATTTCAACCTCTGTAGTTTGGAAACAATTTGGAAATATATTTCCTTATTCACTTTGCTGTTATGGAGCTGAGTGCTTGGAATATTATTTGAAGTGAGATTTGTATGAAATATAATGAAACACAAAGGAAACGTGCATTTTTACATTTGCCTTTCAACAGATAACATAGGATCTCCTCCATGCAGATTGAATCCAAGCCTGCCACACAGTGAAGGCTCCTATTAGCAACAGTTCTGTGAGGCTTTTTGCTGAGGGTCTACCTGCCTGCCATTCCTTCATGACAGCCATCCTCCTTTGATGACAATGTTCCTTTTATTGTGTTTATGTACTTGTTAAGAATAGTAGGAGCCATGTTTGGAGATGACACTGTTTTTACATTAAACATTTGAACTTTAAATATAAATACAAGCAGAATTGAAGCTATGAAATTGGTCTGCCCTACTGTGTCTATTATGTTGGGAGGGAAAGAGAGAATTGTAGAAGTAGGAGGTTATAAGAATAAAAGATTAAATGTTTAATTACAGCTGAATAGGAGAATAAAGGTAACAGGCTCATTACATAGTATCTAGTAATACCCACCCCCAATGCACACACACAATGGAAGACCACTCTTTTTGCCCAAAATTACTATTTTACTGCAAAGATTTATAATTATAGAGCTAAAAAGTAACATTCTGGAAAGATTAATATGCATATAGCACCAACAATGTTGTCAAACTTAAGCTGAGTTTTCACCGTCCTAACAAATTGATAGAAGCTGTTCTTATCCATCCTAATCAAAGTTACTTTTTCTGTTTCTTTATAAATATGTGTATTCAAATGAAAATCATAGTCCTAGCTCACTCTCTGATCCAGTCTGATGAAGGTAGTCAGGAAAGGTCTTTTGAGGAGGTGCTACTTGAACTGAGTCCTGATGGGACTACCATGGGAAGGAGGTGTCCATGCTGAGGTGGAGAATGGCTTTCAAAGCAGAAGGAATGGAAAATGCAAAAGCCCGCAGAGGGAGTGAGCTTGCTATGGGGATGGGTGAGACAGGTTAAAAAAGAGTGGGAATGAGGTGAGGTTGGAGAATTCTGCGGAAAGCAGATTTTGCTGGACCTTGAAGACTATGATATGGAGTTTGGATTTTTAATTACAAGGAGAACCCATGGAGTGTTTGAAGAAGGAAAGTAACATCTATTGTTCATTTTAGAAGGATTATCCTTGTTTTTCTGTGGAGAAAGAAATGGGGAGAAAACAGGAAAGAGAGACCTTTGCAGTCATTTGAGCAAAATATCCTGGTTCAGTTATGTATTCATTTGTCCAGTCAACAGAAATTCACTGGAGTCCCACCATATGCCAAGTAACTGCTATAAGTCCTGGGGATACCATGGTTATGAAGAGAGGTAAGGATGTTACTCTCACAGAGTTTTGACTAGTGGGAGGTTCAGTTGTGTTACGTCCCGTGAAGACAATACTGGTAATTCAATGGAATAGGAGTATCTGATTACATTGAGTGTCAGGGTCATGGTGGATCCTGAATGACTACAGGAAGCCAAGCATGAGAAAATCTCCAGAAAGAACTTCAACCCAAGGGAAGGCTCAGTGCAAAGGGCCTAAGATGAGAGCACGCCAGGTATAAAACAACAACGTTGTGTCTAGAGGGATTGAGTGATGGCGGCGAGGGTTGGGGGAGTATCCCGCTCCTAGAGGGAGTCAGCTGCAGCCTCATCAGATGGGTGAAGTGACTTCCTGTGAGAGTGTGGGGCAAATGGGCATGGAGAGAGAGAAAGAGATAAAGATTGAAGAGAAGTTTATGGTGCTGTGTCAACTGTTAGTGTTTCCTTGGGGCTAGCACAGAGTGTGTCCACCTAGTTAGATGCCCCACACTCCTCAGGCCATCATGTACAAAGCAATTGACTCATGAACTTCATTTTTGCCAAATTCCTGTTATTTTATTTAAATGGTAATACTGACTTTTAGCATTATTGTTATTTTGTTTTAAAAAAACATTCTTAATGATAATTGTCAGAAATCGATTTTCTGCTCACTACTTTACTGAATTCTAAAATGACTATTGCTTAGAGGCAAATAAAATGTCTTATTCTTTAAGAATAAGAATGAGCTATATACATTGGGAATATCCCTCACACTGTTTAAAACTATATTGCTTTAAGTGGTGTATAATACAACATTTATTGAACTATTTGAAAGTCCCTAATGTGCAGATTCACATGAAATTACCCCGTGTGTCTAGTTTGCACTACTTAACATCCTTTTAATGGGAGCAGGTGGAAAATGTGGAAAAAAAAAAGAATGACTAAAATGGCTGTCTTGCCTATTGTTTGAGCACATAGTTGTTCTGACCAGCAAGTAAAAATTATTGAAAAGGAAAGTTGTTTTTTGTTAGCTTGAAGACCTGTTCCAGAACTGTTATTAAAGTGGATGCTAAGTGGAGTATGTGACATTTGCTTCATATGTACAGTGTTTGATTGATTCCCTCAGCCTAATAGAGTATTTTTTCTGCCGACCTTGGTGCAATTACATTATAGTTGCAATTTTTGGCATTACATTTTAATAGAATTTTTGAATCTCTTTGTTATTAATAAAGTTAAATATAATCAGAAATGAAAATCTCTGCTGAAATACTCACCTTATTACACTTTCACTTCGGGCTGCTCCCAGTTCCCGTCACTGCTTCGCCCAGAGTAAGCAATAAATGCACATTTCTTGGATTGACACTCTTCCCCCACGGTTATTCCATCTCAGAAAGACCAAGATGTTTTTCTTCAAATGGAAAAGATTGTTTTTGTTTTTTTTTTTGTTTTTTGTTTTTTTGGAGATGGAGTCTTGCTCTGTCGCCCAGGTTGGAGTGCAGTGGTGCGATCTCGGCTCACTGCAAGCTCCGCCTCCCAGGTTCACGCCATTCTCCTGCCTCAGCCTCCCGAGTAGCTGGGACTACAGGTACCTGCTACCACGCTGGCTAATTTTTTCTATTTTTAGTAGAGATGGGGTTTCACCATGTTAGCCAGGATGGTCTTGATCTCCTGACCTCGTGATCCACTCGCCTTGGCCTCCTAAAGGGCTGAGTTTACAGGCGTGAGCCACTGCACCCGGCCCAAATGGAAAAGACTTCTAAGCAACACCCTCGAAATATGAAATCAGCAACAAAATTCATTACTTGAGATTTTTCACTTAGAGAAATGATCATAATGACATGCTGTGTTCACAAGTGAGATTTTCTGTCTTTAAGCTCTTAATGTATAGTTTGCCTTTAAATTGCCTCCTTTTCTAAATCAAACATAGATTAAACACCCACATAATTATTTTTCGGATAGTTTCTTTGCCACTGCATGGATGTGGAATATGTTGAAAATTCGTAGTTATTATTGTTTTAATTTTAAGAGCTAAAATAAGAAAATAGTTATGAAAATAAAAATCACTTACAATCTATTGAGGTAATATATGGTGCGGTTCCTTTCAGTCTTTTTTCTTTGCGTATGTTATTTGAACTTAATTTAATATAAGAAGTTTTGAAGATGAGTGAATGTATACCGATATTTGCTCAGAACAAAAGACAGGCAGATTTAGCTGACAGATTATTCATATTTAGGATGATACTTAACTGGTATTCCAAACATATTTTTACAGTAGAATAATATCACTACACTGAATTAACTGTCCAAAATATAACTAAAATGTTTTAAAAAGCTTCCTCAAAGGCTTTCTGTGTAAAAAGCTGTCTGCTCTTGACGGTTCTAGTTAGCAACATAGAGAGAGAATATGCTCACACAAATTAAATGAAGGCCTTAAAAAGCACAGAGTAGAGATTTAATTAAAGACTGTTTTCCATATAAATTTGTGTTGAAAAGGAAACGTTGGTTGCTTAGGATGCAGTTTATTTTAATACTGGGAGTCAGCATTTGGTAGTGGTTAGAAACATATGGTGGTCACACATCCCCAGCTCTCCATTTGTTATCCCAGTGGCATGGGGCAAATTACTTAACCTCTTTCAGAGTCTGTATAAAACAACCTGTAGTAATATCTGCCTCATATGATTCTGTTAAGGAATAAATTAAATAATGCTTGCCTTGAAGTTTTAGGGACATGAAAAAATTAATAAAAATCACCGTCACACAGGACTGAATGTATTCCGATCAGGCCAGGTGTATCTCATCACATAATTGTTAATCAATTGTAGAACATGTTCTCTAAGCAGGACAGAAACTTGGGAAAGAGCTAAAAATATCTTAGGATTCCATGTTTATAAAAGAAAAAGCCGAATGTCCCTGAATATTGAGTAATACATTTCTCATTGTTTAATATGAGGAGAATGTCTTCAAACACGTTTCAGAATTTTTTCCTTTCTGTTTACATCCAGAAATTGCATAAAGCAAAAATGTTTTTGTTATTCCACAAAGGATAACATGAATTTCAAGTAGATTATTGCTTTCAGTTGTTTCCAGATCTATTTAAATGTGCTTATTTTTTCCTCGGTTGCTAAGTTATTGTAGCTGGAATTGATCGTCTCTCTGGGAATGATTTCTTCTTCAGCATTATTTTCTCTGCTCAGGTGATTCCGCCTTCTCCACCACTCCGCCACCAGCAGACTTCTGATATTTTCTTGAGTGATGGAGGTGTGATCATTTTCTCTTTTGACCTTATAAAATAATGAGAGCTGCTGGAGTGCCCTTTTAGTTAAATCAATAGAAAGTGCTTCATGTATAATATCTCATTAATAGAGATGGCTAATGGCAAACGTGGGACAGTTTATGCAGCTGACAAGCAAAGCACCTGCCAGTATTGAAGGAATGGATGACCTGTGACCACCGAGACACTTGAGAAAAAGTACAACTTCCGTGTCTGGTAAAAATCTACTCCTACCCCGGTTTGTCAGAGAGGATATTGTGTCTGGATTTTCTTTGATTCACAGCTGTGATGCTTCTTTCTTCCAGATACATTTTAAGGATTTCAGTATGTCCCATGGTGGATTCCCTGGGAAAAGCACTCAGACAGATATTTAAGTGCAGGAAGTTTATCTCAAGAGAGAGTAAGAAACAGGATTGGGCAGAAGGAAAAGTTGAACTTTGCTGTAGTTGCCACAAGGCCCTCAGCTGGTGTCACCTCTGAGGCCATCTGCTGCTGTGATGGTCCTTCAGAGTAGTCAAGATTGAGGCAGGGAGGCTCAGCCCTTATGCCCCAGCATTGAACAAGTTATTGGATGCTGGTTGTGTTAGGGTTAGGGCATAACCTTAGGCAAAGCAGCTCCCTTCGCTAAGGTTAGATCCCAGAGAGAAACTCGGCTGTAAGCTGTTGGCAGCCAACCCTCCTGGCAGCTGAGACATCTCCTGTCCCATCCGTTCCTCCATCCTGATGCGGAAATCTGAATGTCCCACAACCACACCTACTACGCAGTGCAACACAGAGGAGTTGGCCGTACATTTTCACTGAACTCTAAAAATCTTTTAAGACTCTGATGTTAGTAGCAGAAAATAGCAAACACACGGTATCATCATCATCATCATCATTTTTAAGTTTAAAAATACATGTAATACTGAGGTTGTTTTTGTTGTTTTGTCTACAGATAAAAAAATGTGTGAGAGAGGTTTTTGGTCTTATTTGTCAAATATTTTCATTGAATTATTTTATTCCAGTTTAGTTTTGCTGTTGGAACTTAGTTAAGAAGCCTTGACTTCTGTGTCATATGTTTCCGATAAGATTATTTGGAAACAGGACCACATTTGAAGTTACTGGAAATATTAGGCCCTTCTCTGGGGAAACATTACCTTTTTTCATGGATGTTTGGTCATGGGACATAGTACTTTCTAAATGTTGTGCACCTACCCCCAACACACAGACCACCTGATCCCAATGATGAGTGTTTGGGATAGACCTGTCACTTTCAGGACTGGGACAAGGGTAGGGCAAATGAGGTACTTACCTTGGGTGCAAGATTCAAAAAGTAATCCAAATAAATTTTCAAAAATTAATATTATATTTTAATGCAATATTTTAAAATGAAAATTAATGCAGAATTCGTGATGAGTGAATTACAAAAATTTTAAGTGGAGACAAAATCAGTATTTTTTGTTTTACTTTTTACCTCAGCTTTTACTATGGCTCGGCTGGGTACTGGCCACTTTAGTAACATTGAAATAATCTGATACACCGATTCCCACTTCCATGTACTTGGCTGAATGATCAATTCCAAAAGCACCTCACATGAAATCTATGTAAATACTTCCTATCAATTCTAAAAACATAGGAAAAGGAATATATTTAAATGTATGAATTCATTGTACACCAACCACAACCTCAGGCAGACCTCTGGGAGCTGGGAGCTGGCGTCAGGCTGAAGAAGATGGAAATGAGAAAAGGATCAAAAGATTAAACTGGTTTCACCAAATAATCAATTCCAGGACACAGCCAGCGGTCAAATCTCAGAGTCACTGAGTTTCAAAGCTGAGAATCAGTCCTGGAGTCAAAGCCAAGTCGAAATAGTGTAAGGATCACTATGCTCCAGTAATCTCAGAAGAGAGTTTGTTGTGAAACCAGCATTGCTTGGCTCCCTTTCTAGTGACTGATCTTGTCAATTCCTAAATTAAAAACTGTAAACCTCTCGCCATTTCCTATGGCATAAATTCTAAACTTCACACAATATGGCTTTAATGTGTCTCACCCCTCTGCCAACTCCACTTTCACAAAGCACTTTACAAGGCAAGTGTCACAAATACAAACAGCTCTGGCTGCAACCACAGTACCCTCCCTACCCACTCCCTTGGGCACAGGTGCCCTGCAGCCCACTGCTTTATTTCCTTCTTGGATTTCTCCTCCTGGTGAATGACTGTTCCAAAGCAAGATTTAATTGAATGTCATCTCTTTGAAGCCTTTACCACCTCTCCCAGGTTGGGCTGAGGGCAGAAACTTCTTCCTCACTTAGAAACCATTGTATTGATATGTAATTATATGTTTATCTGTCTGCTCCTAATAGGCTTTTATTTGTTGTATTTGTTACTTAGTAACATTGCTGGTAGTGATGAAAATTATTGTAACAGTAACTGTTTAGATGATACTTCCTATAGCTTCCATAGCCTAGGCAATGTGAAAAGTTTTCAATGTGATGTTTCCCTTGCTATCAGTAAATTTCTTATTATCACACTATCACTTCATGCTATAATATTTCATATCCTCTTCATCTTATTTATGAATGAACCAAGGCTTAGGGAGCCTGCAGCCTTGCCTGAAATTACATTCATCTTTAAACTTCCAGCCCCTAGCACAGCAATAGCCTCATAAGCACACACAACAGTCTGTTCAGTGCAAAAATGAGTGCACGATAGTTGTAATCAGCCAGAACAAGTGGAAATCCAGATCATGTTTGCATTCCACATGTATACAGATACCTACACATGCAGGCTTGCAGACTTCGTTTACTTTTAGAAAAGTTTTATGCAATCAGCGTTCCTTGAGAATAAAGCTTTTAGACACATGTAACGACTTTTCTTTTGCGAAATAATTATTCACACCATGATAACTTCAGTACTAGTATTGTACTGAAATTGGATGAATTTGAGCACAGCAAACTAAATTAGCTATACTCTAGGTTTGAACCTCGCACCATCCCAGTTTTTGGATATTCTGCCAAATTTATTAAATTGAGGGCCCAATACAATTTTTTTATGTCAAGATTTTGTTTCCATTATTTTGATCAGGAAAAAAATAATTTAGCCATGAAATAGAAGCAGTTCTGCTGATCATTTATGTATAATATAATAATACATTTCACCCATTCAGTGAGACTTTACTAACTAGTATAAGGTCATATTGTGGAGAAAAAAATGGTCTTGCTTATTTCATAGAAAGCAGGTATTAAAGTGTGAACACATTACAGAGAGAATGTTACCTACCAGGGAGCATCAGACAAACAGCAATCCACCTCCTGCTGTTACAGTTTATCTGAAGAGCTCAGACATCAGCTTTTCTTTCCATTTCTCAGGGATAAAATCTATATTCTCTCCATTATAATATCGTCTGTTGAAAATGTTCACTGCCTGAAGATTTAAAAACTTCTCTACTCTGGAGGTGGATTCTTCTTTTATATCCTGGCCTTGGAGACAAATAGAGGAAAACTATCAATGTGTGATGATTATTACCCGGAGTGCTATACCTACTACTTAAATTCTTAAATATGTTCTGCATTAGCACCTCTGAGATTCATAGGGATATTAGATCATCTCCTGCCATCTCTTCTGAGATGCCCAAGGAATCTTATGGGGAGAGGAATGTTATCAGGTGTTTTTCTAGCATAAACCCTCTTCTTCCCTATACCTCATACAGTTTTTGAGCCTAAGCTTCTGCGAAATATTGGTTTGAATAAATAAGTGTGAATGCAAAAAATATTCACCTATTTTGGAAATCACACATTTAATCTCAACTCATTTTTAAATAAGAAAACTGAGGCCCAAGAAGTCACATTATTGGTTGCTGATGGCACCAGAACTAATTTTTATGTTACAGCATCCCTTAATCTTGGAGTTCCTATCTTCTACCTGCATCCCAGAAGTCTTCATTAAACCTGGCCACCTTCTGTACAGTGGTAAACTCTTACTTAAAAGTTGGATTGATTGCATTCTCAGGTATTGACATTATATAGATAAAAGAGGGGAACCAAGTTTTTGCTAAAATGGCCTGAAATTTTTTATTCTGCCAAAGAACAAGTTAAACATTCTCTTAAATCTAATTCCAGTTACTTTAATAGGCTGCAATACTCATACGTATTTCTGTAAAAAAAAAAAAAAAACTTTCTGAACTCCATTTCTTAGAGCCTCCTCAAAAGAAAAAAATCCCTCCTTAATGAGATTTGTATTTATTTGTCTGTTCCGCCAATTTCGTCACCACTCCAGGCTATGAAGAATATTTCTACCCAAGTAAAGTGAAAACTTGGCATTCGTACCTGTATTAGTGATGGTGACCACAGGTGAGGATAAGGTGTTATTTGGGATAGTCCAGTGAGTGAGGCAAACATTTCAGCTTGTGATTATTTTTCCTAACTCCTGATAATTACCTCTGTCTTTCCCTTTGCTCCCTATGTCTAGACACGCTGCCCATCCATGACCTTGTGGAAACTAGGCAGCAGATTAAAACACTTGTCATTCTGGAGAATATCATGATAGCAGCCCCTAGGCATTCTGAAATGAGGGTCTCAGTTGCCATATTGGCAACTGATACAAGAAAAAGGACAAGCAATGACCTTTTAGTTGAATATGCAATATTATTTTTTTCTTCTGGTCACCATTAGTGTAAGTTTGTGTTGGGCTAGGTGATGCATGTGTTGTGGACTGAGGGACAGTCTGTCCTTCATGCTAAGGTGCCCTGACCCCCATGAAATAAATGACACGTAAGAACATCTGTGAGCCAGGATTGTGCTTCCTCGGGAATTCCAGGTTACCTATGGAAACAGTTGCCCCAGAGTCCACATTATCCTCAGACTTAGGATTTTATCAATATGTGAAAATTTCAGTGTTGCTTTTTCTTCCTAGCAATACTGGATTACTGGCTTGCCAATACGCATTCTTTATTCCAGTGTGCCCTGGGCAAAGGCTGCAGTCAAGAGTGCTGTGACAGTTTTACTATAGTACTTAGACTCTATGGCAGTGAATTCTTTTTGGGAAGGAAAACATTTGTGGAAGAAAAATAAATGACAAATTAGGTAGAATCAGTTGACTGACAAAATAGTAACTGATAATTTTTTAGTCATGTCGTGTAAATAAAATGATACATTTTTTAAGTCTTGAGAATCCTTTCACTTATCATGAAGCAAAAAGCAGAATGTGAAATATATTATTCAGAATAGAGAGAGTTCATTTTTATCTTTAATATTATTATGCTTTGTAACATTAGCATATTAGTTTTGAAAGTGCAAATTGAGAGAAAAGAATTTATGAAATTACTTACATGGGTTGCGAAGGTATCATTTTGACATTTGTAGAGTTTACTATGTGAGCCATGCCCAAAGAGAAAGAGGAAATGACTTGGGAAGCTCCATTAGTAGAAAGCGGTAAGTGGGAAGAGATGACATGGTAGATGTCAAGATGGATAGAGAGATAAGGCAGATTGAACAACTTCTAGAATAGACCCACTGCATCTGAGCCTGAGGATCTGGTGTCAATAGCAGCAAGCACTGGCAGCCATACTGAGCACAGAATTTACTTGGCAGAACATACCAATAGTAACAGCAAACATTGCTTTGGCTCCTTAAACACCCTACTTATTTGCTCTTTATGCCTCAAGAAAATCCTGCAGAGTGCTCCTTTAAATGCTTACACAATTTTATGTGTATAGAGAAGAGCTATATCATCATCAAGCTCTTCTACATTTGAAACTAAGGAAGAAATAGTTTATCCCTCCATGAAATGATATTGACAGGAACCAATTTTAAACTGTTCAACAAGTTTTAAAATTCAGTTGATAGCTCTCAGACTGGTTAAAATAAATGGAAATGTTAGAAGGCTGGTAATGAGAAAATTAGGCCTGGATGTACCGCTAGACCTTTGTATTAAAAGATTCTACCATTACATGTTTGGAGAACAGTATTATTTATTTTGTTTTTTATAAAATAAGACATAACAATCTTTACTTTTGCAATATACTGAGTTCAGGAAACTGTCAATACTTTTCCAAGCAGGCAGTATTTTGACTATTGTGATCTGGAAATTGGTATTTCTAATGCCAAACAGAACGCTTTTAAATTATTACACTAATCTAACATTTCTCATGAAGTATTTATGTTGACCTGTGATCAAGTCCTGTGCAATTTATGGTTTTTACCCTTAGGGAAGTCATGTCTGTTTTAAGCTGTGTTGGAAGGAAACATTTATGAGAAAGGACACATCTACTTAGAAAATGTGGGTGAAATATGAAGGTTAGCCATATGTTGTCTCCATAAAATCTTCATGCACTTTGAATCTTAAATAATTAAGGTGATAAAAAATATATACGTAACAGATAATTCTTTAATATTGAAGATAAACAACTTTATGTAGTATTTCAGATAGTGTGATGAGTGAAAAATAAGTGAAAATTAATTAAATTCGTATCAGACAGGAGAGAAAAATCTGGCTTAATTTTTTAAAGCACTTACAATTTGTTTGTATTACATTCAAAACACACACCATCCTTAAAGTCTTAAAATCTTACATATGGTGTATGAAAGCCATCTCTATAGAATGATCTCAGAAGAATATGTATATACTATGAGCCTGGATATTCAGAATTTTGAATGAAGGATGAGACAAATTTGGCATGCAGAAAAAGACGGACAATGTTCGCTTTGGAAATAATTCTGAGCAATTTTATTAAACAATTTATCACTGTGCCTAGCAAATAGTATGTGATGAAAACATTGACTTGCTTCCCTTCCTATAGATAAGAGATATAAAACTTGTTTTTCTTGAATGGATAATGCCATTTCCTAAAGTCAGTTTACTGAATTACTGTTTCCTAAAGTCAGTTTACTGAATTATGGGAGTCCAGAGTTCTTTCATCTGAAATGTGTCCCTAGAAGTTTACTTAAAAGCTATAGTCTACATGTGTCACCAGGTGTCACTATCAATTCCAGCATCCTTGGGTGGGATCCATAATCTAACTGACTCCGAATGGGACAGAGTTGTTTTTCCTGATGTAATTTAACTAATAATTATTGAGCACACCGTACCAAGCTGTCGTAAAGACAATTCAGAGGCAGTGGGTTATATGTAAACATTTCCTTTACCAAGTTCAGATTCTACCCTGTGAACCTGAGGGGTAGGTAATGGGCGAGAGTGATGAACAGATCCGTGCATGACTCTATCTCCAGCCAACTCTTAGGTGAGAAGCATAATAAAGGTATAAGTGAAATGTATTGGCAGCATGGAAAACCGAGCATCAGCATCCCATCAGCTGTTAAGAGGGGGTGATATTTGAGCTGGGCCATGAAGGGTGAGGATGATGACAAAGAATGAGTAAGAACCAGTCACACAAATAAATGAGGTGGAATCTGGTGGCTTTGTGTAATGTGTAAAAATAAAATATCTTCAAAGGTGCAGTCGTTCTGAAACATTTTAATATGTGCTTCCAGTGAATGAAACTCTGAGAACTTGTAGTTTAAACCACGATGGCATTACTAATGCCCCCAAATAGCTCCCTTGCTAAAAGGTGTATTAATTTACTACCTAGCAGAAACAAGCAGCAAGTAAAAACAAAGCACAGCTTACCTGTATTTTGTGAAGACAAAGTGAGGTAGAAAATTAATGATATTTACCTCTATTATTCTCCTTTTAATGTTTTTGTTAACTAATCAGCAACCCAAAGAGAGGGATAAAGTATTTGTCCAAATTCTGAAGGTGAGGACAGCAAAGACAAAGAGGTCTTGGTGGAGTTTTTTGTTTGTTTGTTTGTTTGTGTGTGTGAGGGAGTGAGAGAGAGAGAGAGAGAGAATAAGAGAAGAAGAAGGCAGGAAAAAGGAAAGAAAAAGAAAGGAAGGAGGGAGAAAGGAAAGAGGAGAGAAAAAGAGAGAAAGACTCTCAGAGATTATATTTGGAAATTGTTCTTTTTTTCACTTAGAAAAATGTTTGTGTTTCTAAAAACTGCTATACTGAGAGCCATAGGAAGTGTATGTGTATTTAAATAAATCTGTGAGCTATCAGTGTGGCATTAAAATTCAGGTAATTTTTGAAGAGCATATTTGAAATTGTGATGCACCATGAAAAATGGGATGATGCTGAAATCTTGCAGTCTATGAAATCTGGTTGGATGAGATTAATAGGAAATATTGGTATGAATTAACACCTGCTGGTGTCCCAGTGAGGGCATAGAGCAAAGCTGTGGGCAGGTCTTTAGCCCGTCTGCTTTTGCCACTGTGAGACCTCAACTGTTATTTCACTGGGGCCACATCTTTTCTGGTGGCTCAAATGAAATAGTTTAAATTACATGTAAATAAATGTGGAAGGAGACAGTGGGGAAGACAGGGGCCTTTGGAATTAGACAAACTTGGTTTTGAAAGTTAACCAATTTACCTGTCTTTTCTGAGCCCCAGGATTATTATAAAATCTTAAGTTAAGTAAATATGGTACACAGTGTGCTGATGATTGAGAAAGGTGGAACTACAAGTTTAGAGAAAAATTTATTTAGCTCTAAGTAAAATAAGAAATGGAGATATTATAAAATAATAACATTGAATAAAGAGAGAGAGAGAAAGAGGGAGACAGAGAGAGTCAATAGAGATTTTCCAGGGGCCGCTGGGCTATGGTGGGTTTTCCAGGGGTTGGTGGAGGAAGACTGTAATCATAACACAGTCTTTGCCTTACCAGTACATATGGGACATGAATATGGGACATGAATTTTTACTGAACAGTATGTGATTTAGTGCTGATGTGAGGGCAAGGATGCTGAGAAACATGCCACTCTGGATCCAAACTGATGCAGTGAGTTCACACTATGTATAGTTGACAGAAGTTGAGTCGGTTCCCAGCTGCGTGACCTTGGGCTAGTTCCTTTGCCTCAGTTTCTCCATCTATAAATTAGGATACTATGGACTATATGAAGTCACAGATTAAATGAAGGGATCCCAATCATATTCCTCTTCTTTTCTGCTTGATATTGCTGTCTGGCATCTGGGGACTGCTTTGGCTCTCAAAGTAGTGTTGGAGTGTCATGTTGGTGGTGGCTTCGCCTCTGCCCATGCAACTGTTCTCAAAGAGTTGTGGCCCACAGACATAATGGCATAGAACAAATCAATAGAAATGCCACCATTTTATGTTGTTTCGGTTCAGCTACTACATAGCATAGCCTATAGTTTGATATTATGCCTGGAGCCTCTGGATCGTCCCAGAAGAATATAACCTTGAGAGAACCCAGAAGATAACACATCCAAAACAACCTGGCCTATTTTGATGGAATGATTGTATAATTGGGGGGATATAACTTTGTCTCCCTCAATTACATTGTGGGGACAGTGAGGAATAGGCCAATCTGTTGAGCCCAGACAGATAAGACAATCCTTTAGATATAATAAGGGTAAACAAATTAGCAAGAATGGATTGTAAGCCATGAACAGTTGGGAAGAGTAAATCTGCACAGGATTCCTTATTTAGCTTGATTCTCTTAATATCTGTTTTGTGTGGTGGTAAAACTTCCTGGCATATAATCTGTCTGTGTCCTGAGTCTGTGCAGATTGAGGTTGTAGATAACAGTTTATCCCCAAGTCTGATTTCATTGATTTTTTTTTTTTTTTAAAGACAGAGTCTCGTTCTGTCACCAGGCTGGAGTGCAGTGGCATGATCTTGGCTCACTGCAACCCCCACCTCCTGGGTTCAAGTGATTCTCCTGCTCAGCCTCCCGTGTAGCTGGGATTACAGGGGTGCACCACCATACCCAGTTAACTTTTGTATTTGTAGTAGAGATGAGGTTTCACCATATTAGCCAGGATGGTCTTGATCTCTTGACCTGGTGATCCGCCTGCCGTAGCATCCCAAAGTACTGGGATTACAAGTGTGAGCCACCATGCCCAGCCTCATTGATAGGTTTAATGGCCAAAATTAGTACTTTCTATTAGAATTTATTGAAATAAAAGTATTGTTTATAGATCAATGAGACATGTAAGATAATACTGGTTAATTTCTTTCTACTTTTTTATTTTTGGAGACATGGTCTCACTCTTTCACCCAGGCTGGAGTGCAGTGGTACAGCCACAGCTCACTGCATCTTCGATCTCTTAGGCTCAAGTGCTCCTCCTGCCTTAGCCTCCTGAGCAGCTGGGACGACAGACATGAGACACCATGCCCAACTATTATTATTATTATTATTATTATTATTATTATTAATTTTTAGTGATGGATTCTTGCTGTGTTGCCCAGGCTGGTCTCAAACTCCTGGCTTCAAGCGATCTTCCCACTTCAGCCTCCCAAAGCACTGGTACAACAGTCATGAGCCACCACGCCCAGCCTTGGTTACTTGTACATGTTCTTCGTATGTCACTTTACGAAAATTTTTGTGTTAATTTGTTTGCTTTGTTTAGTTTGGTTTGTAAAATCAGATACCACAATGGTAATTCTTATTATTGCCCCAGAGAGCAGAGAAATTTCCTTTTACTGTGCCAGAAAACCACCAACGAAAGAAAAACGATTTCTCCTTTGAGAAATTCAAAGCAAAGCTTGCAGGGATCCTTGATAACACAAAGTTGCCGATAAAATCTGGGTGCTTCTCAGTCCATGATAGTCTTCTTAGTTCCTTAATCTTGCAGTCCCAGTTGTGAATGGAGGTAGGATTTGCAACAATTAGAAGTAAAACTATAAGACAAGGCAGATGCAAGGATCAAATGCGGAAATTTTCAGCTGACTCATTCTTGAATGAGCAGCTTTCATTGTTGGATTGCTGACACCAGCAGACTTTGTAGAAAGATGGACTCAGAGTGAGATACATGATGTCTCAGGAATCTGAATGTCTTGGCTCACTGATAACACTTACCCTTAGTGATCCCAGTGGGTTTGCAGCTCTCAGAGAAAGAAATTCACCTCTTATGCTGATCATAGTCCTGGAAGATCGTAGCCCGTACATTCTGCCATGATGTACATAGTGTTGCTTAAGTAAATCTCCATGATTGAGACCAAGTGTAGATATTTGCGTAAATGTAACCTAGAAGCTAGCAACTGACTATTGCAATTTTATATCAAAAATAGAATGGAGGCCCTAAGTCCCAACGATCATGGAAACTTACTTGAAAGACAAGACACTCTGGAATACATATGGAAGAAAAAATGTCATTGTAAATGACATTGACATCATCTGCATGCCAATTCTCAGTGGTAAAAGTGAAAAACAAGTCTTTCCAATGTATTTATAGCTGTATGGATAATAAATCAGACATTTTCTTGCCCTACGTAATGCTCTTCCCAGACCACATTAAAAGTATTGTGTACCATCCCAGCACCATATGATAGCATGATAGAACTCCAAACTGCTGTGTATTTAACTTTTTGTAAGGATGGTTAAATGTTTTGTCTGACAGACATGCTGGAGGCAATGAGAGAGGAACTGTAATGGTAGGGATAGTTTCTGGAGCTCCAAGGCATAAACAGGGGTTCAGAAAAATCAGAGTCACACTTCTGCTTGCCCATTTAAACACAAAAACACAGGTTTTAATTCTGCACATACTTAGAGAATGCTTTTACTTATTTATTGTGTAATGAGCAGTTTATAGCCATGAAAAAATGCACCCCTTCAAGAGGCTTGCTGTCCACCAAATATGATGGACACATTTACAGATTAGTGTAATTTTTCACTGCAACAAGTTATATTCCACAATAGATATGGAGACTTACAGTTCAGAATTCAGATTTAAAATATACTTAAATACAGACATACCTCATTTTATTGTGTTTCCCTTTATTGAACTACTTCACAGATAATGCCTCTTTTTTTTTTTTTTTTAAATTGAAGGTTTGTGGTAATGCTGTATTGTACTAGTCTGTTGGTGCTTTTTTTTTTTTTTTTCAACAGAATATGATTACTTTGTGTCTCTGGGTCACGTTAGGATTATTTCCAATATTTTAAGTTCATTATCAGTTTCTGTTTTGATGATCTTTGATCAGTGATCTTTGATGTTAATATTGTAATTGTCTTAGGGGACAATGAATCATGCCCATATAAAACAGCAAACTTATTTGAAAAATGTGTGTTGTGACTGCTCTACCAGCTGTCCATTATGTCATCTCTTCCCCTCACCTGGAGCCTCCATATTACCTGAGACACAGCAATGTTAAAATTTGGTCAAATTAATAACTCTGCAGTGGCCTCTCAGTGTTCAAGTGGAAAAGAAGAATCATATATTTTTCGTTTTAAATCAAAAGCTATAAATGATTAAGCTTAGTGAGGAAGGCATGTTGAAAGCCAAGGCAGGCTGAAAGCTAGACCTCTTGCACCAAACAGCCAAGTTGTGAATGCAAAGGAAAAGTTGTTGAAGGAAATTAAAAGTGCTACTCCAGCGAACACACACATGATAAGAAGGTGAAACAGCCTTATTGCTGATATGTAGAAGGTTTGAGTGGTCTGGATAGATGATCAAACCAGTCACATTTCCTTAAGTGAAAACTTAATCCACAGCAAGGCCCTAACTCCCTTCAATTCTATGAAGACTAAAACATGTAAGGGAGATAAATGCACAAGAACATCTTGAAGCTAGCAGAGGTTCATGATATTGAAGGAAGGAAGCCATCTCCGTGACATCAGTGTTCAACGTGAAGCAGCTGGTGCTGATGAAGAAGCTGTAGCAAGTTATCCAGAAAAATAGAACTAATATAACTGATGAAGATGGCTACATTAAACAACAGATTTTCAGTATAGATGAAACAGCCCTCTATTAGAAGAAAATACCATGTAAGACTTTCCTATTTAGAGAGAAGTTAATGACCGGCTTCAAAGCTTCACAGGACAGGCTGACTCATTTGTTAGGGGCTAATGCAGCTGGTGACTTTAAATTGAGGCCAATGATCATTTACCATTTTGAAAATCCTAGGGCCATTAAGAATTATGATAAATCCACTCTGACTGTGTTCTGTAAGTGGAACAACCAAACCTGGATTGACAGTGCACCTGTTTACAGCATGGTTTAATGAATATTTGACACCTATTCCTGAGACCTACTGCTCAGAAAAAAAGTATTATTTTCAAAGTATTACTGCTCATTGACAAGGCACCTGGTCACCCAAGAGCTTGGATGGAGATGTACAAGGAGATTCATGTTGTTTTCGTTCCTGCTAACACGATATCCATTCTGCAGCCCACAGTTCAAGGAGCCATTTCGACTTTCAAATCTTATTGTTTTATAAATACATGTCATAAAGCTATAGTTTCCATAGAGAGTGATTTCTATGAGGCATCTGGGCAAAGTCAATTGAAAACCTTCAGGAAAGTATTCACCATTCTAGGTTCCGTTAAGAACATTAGTGATTTATGGGAAGAGTCAAATGATCAATATTAACAGGAGTTTGGAAGAGGTTGATTCCAACCTTCATGGATGACTTAGGCGTTCAAGACTTCGGTGGAGAAAGTTGCTGCATATGTGGTGGAAATAGCAAGAGAACAAGAAATAGAAGGGTAGTTTGAAGATGCGAATGAATTGCTGCAATATCATGATAAAACATGAACAAATGAGGAGTTGCTTCTTATGGATGAGCAAAGTTTCTTCAAATGGAATCTACTTCTGATGAGGATGCTATGAATATTGTTGAGATAACAGCAAAAGATATACAATATTACATAAGTTAGTTGAGAAAGCAGCAGCAGGGTCTGAGAGGATTGACTCCAATTGTGAAAGAAGTTCTACTGTGGGTACAATGCTATCAAAGAGGATTGTGTGCTGCAGGAAACTGTTTAATGAAGGGGAGATTCAATCGATGTGACACATTTTATTGTTGTCCTATTTTAAGACATTGCCACAGCCACCTCAGTGTCCAGCAACCATTTCCCTGATCCATCAGCCGCCATCAACATTGAAGCAAGATTCTCCACCATCACAAAGATTAATGATTCACTGAAAGCTGAGATGATTATTAACGTTTTCTAGCAATAAAATATTTTAAATTAAGGTATGTACATTGTTTTTTAGATATAACGCTGTTGCATTTTTAATGGACTACAGAATATTATAAACATACCTTATATGCATTGAGAAACCAAAAAAATTTTGTGACTCACTTTGTTGTAATATTTGTTTTATTGCAATGGTCTAGAACTGAACCTGCAATATCTACCAGTAATACCTTGATATGGTTTGGCATTGTCCCCACCCGAATCTCATCCTGAATTGGAGCTCCCACAATTCCCATATGTTGTGGGAGGGACCCAGTGGGTCGTACCCAGTGGGAGGTACCTGGTGGAAGGTAATTGAATCATGGGAGTTCTCATGTGCTGTTCTCCTGATAGTGAATAAGTCTCATAAGATTTGAGGATTTTATAAAGGGGAGTTTCACTGTGCGAGTTCTCTCTCTTGCTTGCCACCATGTAAGACGTCCCTTGGTCTTCTGCGGTGATTGTGAGTCTTCCCCACCTATGTGGAACTATGAGTCAATTAAACCTCTTTCTTTTATAAATTATCCAGCCTCATGAGAAATCACTTAAACCTGGGAGGTGGACATTGCAGTGAGCCAAGATTGTGCCATTACACTCTAGCCTGGGTGACAAGAACAAAACTACATCTAAAATGAAATAAAATAAGTAAAATAAAATAAAAATAAATAAAATAAATCAATCTTCGGGTATGTCTTTATTAGCAGCATGAGAACTGACTAATACATGACTGAATAAGGCTTTTCTGCAGACTTCAGATATCTTCCTCTTCTATGCATCTTGTTTGTACCTTCTTGTCATCATTTCCTAAGTATATGTCCTTAAAAGTGTTGTTTAACCTCTCTAAGCCTTAATTTTATCCTCTGTCGTATGATAATGACACAAAATAATGAATAGGTTTATTGTAAATGTTTGATGACTGAAAACTCCAGAACTTCTTAGTACAGTGTATGGCACAGACAATCAACAATACCCATATATTACTTTATGAATATTACAGTATAGTAGAACAAGTGCTGCAGAGTCAATAAGTGAGTTAATAAACAAATAATCAAGGCTGTAATTTTATGGCCATATAATATCTTGAGATCTGATAATCAAGGCGAAGAGTATCATATAAAAATCTTTCTCATAATCAACTTCTGATTATCAATCTTCTTCACAGATGTTATTTCTTCAACCACTTGGATATTTGCATGATTTCTAGAACTCCCTGTCACAAGTTGGGCAATTACAGGTGAGAGTTTTGTTACTTCCTGAGTTTCTGCCACTTGGTCACTTGTGAAGAGATGCCTTAGTGGAGAAGCAGATGGCAGTGATGGTTTCCGTCTATGGGTTTTATTATTTTGTTTGTTTTTCTTTATTGTTATGGCTAATCAAATTTCACAGTTTTCTTGCAGGAAAAGCTGAACCAAGTGCAATATAAGTCGGAAAGGAGAAACCATTTATTCCTCAATATGTCTTAATAAGTACCCAGGCACTTGCTAGGTATTAGGAAGGGTGTCAAAAAGATCACCCACCTGGCTTGTGGAGCTTCCAGTTAGGCTGAAGAACTAGGTGGAGATCGGGAAGGCATTTATTTTATTTTATTTTATTTTATTTTATTTTATTTTATTTTATTTTATTTTACTTTATTTATTCAGCATACAATTCTTGCATTTATTTATTTAGTTTTTAAATTATACCCTGATTTTTAAAATTATACTTTAAGTTCTAGGGTAAATGTGCACAACATGCAGGTTTATTACATATGTATACATGTGCCATGTTGGTGTGCTGCATCCATTAACTCGTCATTTACAT
>NW_012105487.1:983474-987144 GCF_000951045.1 Mandrillus leucophaeus | reverse complement strand
TGTCTGTTCATATCCTTCGCCCACTTTTTGATGGGGTTTTTTGATTTTTTTCTTGTAAATTCATTTAAGTTCTTTGTAGATTCTGGATATTAGCCCTTTGTCAGGTGGGTAGATTGTAAAAATTTTCTCCCATTCTGTAGGTTGCCTGTTCACTCTGATGGTAGTTTCTTTTGCTGTGCAGAAGCTCTTTAGTTTAGTTAGATCCCATTTGTCAATTTTGGCTTTTGTTGCCGTTGCTTTTGGTGTTTTAGTCATGAAGTCTTTGCCCATGCCTATGTCCTGAATGGTATTGCCTAGGTTCTCACTCTGTCGCTTAGGCTGAAGTGCAGTGGCATGATCACGGCTCACTGTAGCCTTGACAGGGAAGCAATTTTAAGGAAACCAATGAAGACAAGTTTTGGGCAGTGGACATAAACCTTTCCTCTGGGAAGAAAGAGTAGGAGGGATAGAATCAATCCAGGACAGATAGCTGGGGACATGATGGGTCTCTGCTGGATAGAATGATCTGGATTTTAAAGAGGAAAGGATGGACATTTGAGAGCAAAAGAAGATAGATAATAAATAAAGACATGAATTCACTTTGACTTTAGAGAAAGGAAGTAAAGGGTCTTTTGGAGCAAAGGGAAAGGTTAATGGAGGGCCCTGATATCCAGCCTGAGAAGAGTACATTTAATCTGATCAGTGAAAAGGATCCAGCAGAGGCCCCTAAGTAGAGGAAAGACATAATGAAAAGGAGTTTAGGAAGATTTTCTAGCAGCATTGTGCAGGAGGAATTGGAGTGAGAAAGACTCTAAGCAAAGAAACCAGTGAAATTGCTACTGCAGCCTCCTGGTTTAAAGTGATGGGATCCCATATTAGGGTGATGCTGGTAGAATAGAGAAAAGGGTCTGATTTATCAAATTTTGTGTGTTTTGAAGATTAGCGTGTGCCTGAAATGAATGTTCCTCAGAATAACAATCTCTTTATTATATACAATTTTATATCACCCTTCTCCCACCTCCCATCCCCCAGAAACTATACAAACAAATTTTAAGGAAGCATGAGTTTTACAAGAATAAATTTGTTCAGTATTCTTCCACTAGGAGCTTAAGTCCATTTGTTTCAGTATCTTCCAAGATGGATATGCACAGCGATGACTACGAATGTCTTTCATTTCTTATCCCCAAACATATTATAAACAAGCCAGCTATATACATTTTTCCTCGGGAAATAAGACAGATTAAGACAATCTTTGACTTAAAGTTTGAGTTTTTCTTTTTGGATATGTAATTGCCTGCTCTCTCTCTCTCTCTCTCTATATATATATATAGATATATCTATATATCTATATATATATATATAAAATTGCCTGCTCTCTATATATGTATTATTGAAAAAATCAGAGGGACCTTCTCATTTTTTATCCCCTAACTATACCTATTTATAAAGTAGATACTGATTGGTAATTTATAATATAACGTGATACCAGCATTTCAGTTTTAGTTGCTAGTTATCTTACATCCATGTGTGCTTGTCTTTTGAAGATTGCTTTAGGAGTTTTCTGGATCTTGTTTTCTTTCTAGAAAACAAGTAGAAGCCTTCATATTATTATCTATATGTGCATAACTTGATGAGCATTTTTGCTTCTTAGATAACCTAATGCCTATCTGCAATCTTCTCAAAGTTCAATTGTTTATCCTTAGATAACTTTCCCATTTTCTTCCTTGCCTGTACTATTTAAAACTGCAAACAATGGTAAAATATCAATTTTAATAATGTGAAACTATTTCAGGATTTTATCAGATGTTCAGAAACTTTAATGATCTGAATCATATTTGATTTATGAGTCACCTCTAGGGGCCAATTCTTATGAATAAAATTTTTTTGTCTGGTCTTTGCTATCATTAAAATATTTTGAGAAACTAATTGGCCAAATGATAGCAAAATAAGTAGCTGAGAGAGGAGTATGGCTATGTTAACTGGATTGATTAGGCAATGAATTTTTACTGAATTCATTTAAGCATGTTTTGTTAAGTACCTTGGTAGGTGCAAAGCACAATGCTTGTACTTGGGTAGTAAGAAGTGAATACTCTTTATGGAATATCTTTATGGAATGCATAGCCATTGAGAAGACCAGGCATATTCACAACATATTTAATGGAAATCAGACTTGGGAACACAACAGCACATAGTTTAAAATGAGGGTGGAAATTTTCCGTGGTGGGATTGTAGGGGAGATCAAGGATATATTAGTCTGAGGTTATTGATTTCACAAATACTTGGTATTTCTGGGACTTTTATGTAAGGTGTCCAATAGAAGAGAGAAGCAGGTTAGAAATCTAGGACTGAAGATTGGGCCTGAAGAATGAATGGCCTTAATCATTATCTAAGGAGCATGAACTTGATTCTGAAGACATTAGAAAAGTATCTGTAATGTTTGATCAAGGAAGATACCTTATGACATCAGAGCTGTAAATAACTGCTTTGTAAAACATGCTTTGGCCAGTGTAAAAATAGAAATCATTTAGAATAGCAATAACCATTATATATACTTGGGAGAGATTATGGGATTTTATTTTTATTCTGTGACCATAGAGAATCAATTCATTACTTCACTATATTTTGTATTCTCAAGATTCCAGCAGATGATTATCAACATTTATTAGTGAATCCATTTATTGATTATGTTCAATTGTTAAAAAATGTTATCAAAATATACTATTAAAATTATCCATAGCAAAAAGTTTCCACTAAAAAGTCAAAATGCAATTCTTCTTCTTCTTCTTCTTCTTTTTTTTTTTTTTTTGGTAAATTGGTGTTAAGTGGGGATGAGAGCAAGGAAACTGTTTTTCTGTTAAATTTTCAAGGTTCATTTTGTTAAGAGACAAGAAATTGAAAAATTAACTCATCATCACGCTACCCAGGCGTGGTGGCTCACGCCTGTGATCCCAGCACTTTGGGAGGCCGAGTCAGGTGGATCATGAGGTTCAGAGGTTTGAGACCAGACTGGCTAATATGGTGAAACTTCGTCTCTACTAAAAATACAAAAATTAGCCACGTGTGGTGGCACATGCCTGTAGTCCTAGCTACTTGGGAGGCTGCGGCAGAAGAATCGCTTGAACCTGGGAGGCGGAGGTTGCAGTAAGCTGAGATCGCACCACTACACTCCAGCCTGGGTGACAGAGCGAGACTTCATCTCAAAACAAACAAGCAACAACAACAAAAAACAAAAAACATGCCATGCATATAAAGCAAACAAAGAAATATGTTTTTACTTTAATTCTTTTAAAATACCCTCTCATCCGGACACAAACTCTCATAAAAATGTAATCCAAAGCTTTGAATATCACATTGTGATTCTGACAGCCGACATAATTATTTCCTTTTAATACTTTTCCTACTTTGTACATATCATATGTAGTTCATTTAACATACATGTTGTTGTTTCTGAATATGTCTAATATTTTGGCAGTATAATTGTTTTTAGAAGAAGTGTACAAATGAAGGATTTGATATTCTTATTTCACTAAGTATAGAACTTAGCATTTTCTTTTAAAGTAGGAGACGACAGTATGTTCAGTCTTTCGTCCTCAAAATATGTAACTAACTTTTTATAAACTGCACCAACTCTTTATATCACGGTTACTTATCTTTGTTTATGGTGAGTTGGAAGCAAACATTTCTGCTATAA
>NW_012105487.1:958966-982474 GCF_000951045.1 Mandrillus leucophaeus | reverse complement strand
TGTTTAGGTCATAGTGAATGTGATATCATTATCTTTACAGACTAGTTATCTGAGTGCATGTAACCTCATTTTCTATAATGGAAGGTTGCAGATGAAGAGCATATCCTAGTTCCTAATACTGTCATAGTCAGGGCTTTTAAGCATCATTTTTGTATGTGATGTCCATATTAAACTAAATTGCAATTCTAGGTGAAAGGTAATATTGGAAACATGTAACTCAGTTCTCATGTTTTCAAAGTGAACCATAATTGAAACCAGTATTCAAAAGGCTCAAACTTCTCTATTTTAAGAGAAATGGAGTCTGTCAGCTCTTCACTGTCTTCTTCACAGTTCCTGCACCAACCTGCAGAGCAAATTATTGCTTTCACCATGTTCCTACCATCCCTAGTAGTGCTAATTGCACTAACTTGCATTTAATTCTGTAATGTTATGTCATCCATTGTGGATGTTAACTTGTTAATGCGATCTTATTCAGCTTTTCTAGTACCTAGCATATTGTCAAGGACACAGTGGGCTTTTAATAAATCCTTATGGAATGAATAAATGATGGAAAAATCCAAGACAGGCTACAAGTATATGAATGGCAGGAATTTTATTTACTACACTTTGATTTTAAACAAATATTAATGGTTATACAAGGAACTCTTCAGGAAAGCTATTTTTTTAAAGAAATTTCCACTGGACTTTGAGACAAAGGAAATATACCTTCACAGGCAAAGATGGCAGAGAGGGAGGGTGAAGGAAACGGATAAAAAGGTTGTCTATCAGAATAAGGATAGATAGTGTTTTTAGTAATCATGTTAAAATAATAGGAGATAATAGGAATGATTGAAGGAAATCTTCTTGGGTTTGTGACTAAACCAGGCACCTACTTGTTCACTTTTAAAAATTCAATTGTACTTACATTTTTTAAACTTCCTAAAGTTAAACCTTCCAAGGTCCAGAGTAAGAGTATAGGGATGTTGTAGCTAGTTTGGAATGCATTCCATCCTAGTTCCTGCAAGCTCCTTTCACTCAAAAGTGCTCAGAGATGTGATTAGAACACCAGTTTTTCATCTTGGAGCAGACTTCCTTTGTCTAGGTCTTTGGCCTGAAAATTCAACATCCCACGTGTCTTGCTGCAACACTGAGGTCATCTTTGTTAGATAATTTGAGCGCTCATTCAGAAATACTGCAATCACAAATTATTTTGCAGTGACTCTGGATAGGAGGGTATTAGTAGCTGCTAGAATCATCTGTTTAGCTAGAATAGGTTTTTACAGCCAAGTTGGGTTTTTACGACCCATTACAAACCACTCTTTGTACACATGAAAAAGCAGCAGAAGTGGCATGTCTTCAGGAATAATTAGACATAGCATGATGACTACAACCCGTTTTCTTGATTCTCCTCAGTTATTTTGTCTGTAGTAGCATAAATGGAGCTTTAAGATACTGCTCAGGATGAATCGTTCGATTGAGGTTACAATGTGACTGAAAGACACGTACAAATTTTCTCTTGCCATTAGATTCAATGTTGCTTTTTCTTTAAAAATATGAACTTGAAAGAGCTTAATGTTTATAAGGTACTTCCATAGCTTTATTTTTTTAACTGTTGAGATTTATTTTTTGTGAGTGTCATTACTTTTTTATTTTTTGTTTGATAAGTTTCAGATTTATGAAAATAGAAAAAGGATTTTTAAAAAAATCAATGTCCTTAGCAGAAATATAAAGTATTTTACTATTTTTGGGGGGCATGGTGGTGCTTTCTGTGTCAGGTTCTCTGGTTTGAAAGGCCACGAACCTGCCTTACATCACAGAGTAAGCAAGAATTAAGTAGGAGACTGAATCTAAAATCCATTCGTTGTAGCCAAATGCATCATGGCTGCAGACTGCGTTGCTATGTAAGGGGCCACTGAAACTTGGTTCTAGCTGTCATTGTCATTAACTCATGACTTTATCAAATTCTTATGTTAGTGGCAAAACAGTTACAGTATAAAGTTGAGAATTCGTTGCTTCTTTATGTAATGTCCCTTCTTTTAGCTGTGACATTTATATTTTAGATATTCAGGTTCAAAACCAAATTAAAGCAAAAACATGCAAATGTTCTCATCACATGTTTAGGAGAGGTTGAGTTAACATTTTTTTTTCTGATTTTGCCCATCATCAGCATGTGCACAGAAATTTTTTAGAGTAAAATACCTTCTTCCACGGATTGGTTTGGCACATCAGACAGTAGGTTAATTCCCTCTATCCATTCTACTCCATCTCACCAAAGTTGCATGATGAGAAAATCAATCCCTTTTCTAGATAAGGATGTGCATATTACTTTTGATTAAGACATTGTAATTGGCCCTATTCCACAAGTGAATTTTTCTATTAAATATTCAAAACTCAAACTTAAAATGATGATGCAAAACTTAAGTCTTTAGTTGGAAATATATACATGCAGTGTTATATAAACTAAATTATCAGTCCTCTCAATTATCAGATGAGTTTATGTCTTGATAACCTGGATCTTGGTCATACGTTTCTCTGTACAATTTTCATCGAGATGCCTTGGTGGAGTTCAATTCCTGTTTGTATAATAGCTTTTCAGTGTTTCAGTGAACCTCTCATCATTATCAAAGGGTTTTTCAGAAAAGAGTTAAGTCTGATAGCCTGAACATTAATGAACTAAACCAAAAATAGATTTAATCAGGCATATGCATGCCGTTGTTCATAAATAATGTCTATTCATTGTTGAGTTAAACTAGATGTCAAGGTTTTTTCCCTTTAATCTTGTACATGATTCTGCACATAGGGCCGAGGCAACAACACCTATGCTGTATTCTTCTCTCTGTGTCTCTCTTAAGTATCGTATGATGGCTTTAGTTATAATCAACTTCCTTAGAGTGGATTTAGACATAATTAACAATGAATTGATAATTACAGACATGTGCTTCATAATGATGTTTTGGTCAAGGATGAACCACATATATGATGGTCCCAGATGATTATAATACAAATAAAAAGTTCCTGTTGTAAAATACTTACCATTGTGGTATAATGTCCTTACATTTTTCAATAGAATAACATACTGCACCGGTTTGTAGCCTAAGAGAAAAAGACTATACCATACAGCCTGGGTGTACAGTATGCTATACCACCTAGGTTTATGTAAGTATACTCTATGAGGTTTGCACAGCAGTGAAATCTCTTAACACTCATTTTTCAGAATATGTCCCTGTCATTAAGTGATGTATGACTACGTGTGAATTTTGAGCTTCTGAGAAAGGCATCGTGTAAGTTGAAGTACTTTGATGGAGGATATTTTTCCATATGAAAATCACCACGATGAAAGGCTCACAAAGGACCATTATGCAGATATTAATTAAATAAGACTATAAATAGGAGACTTGCCTCTGTAAATATTGTCAAACAAGACTGAGTAACGTAATCTGGATAACTTGCATTGACATTTGATTTTATTCTGTTTTCCATATCTAAGTGGAACTGTTTTATTATATGTGAAACAGTGTTTTTATCAAGATTCTTTTGTCCTATCCAGTAATAAATATCTTGTATGAGATTCAATAAGGAATCCTCCTTTATCAAGCTTCAGAAGATATTCCTGCCTTCAAACTTCCAGATACTTAAAATGACAACAACAACAACAAAAACAAAATAAAACTTCTTAGAGCATCTCTTCATTCATTAGTTAATCTGCTTGTTTATTAAGTGAACATTTATTGAGTACCTATTGCATATAGAAAGGTACAAAGATATGTAATTCAGAATTCTCATCTTCAAGTAGCTAAAGGCACTGTACTGTGTAAAGACACAAGACATCAAATTCTTGAGCCAAATACCCATGACCGAGAGAAGGGATAGATATAGAATAGGTACTTAATAAATATTTGTGACATGAATGAACAAAGCACAATGTGAGGATGACCATGCATGCTGTGATAAAAGCACAGATGAGACAGGTTCCTCGATCCACAAGGAAGGTACAAGATGAAGTATAAGGAAAGAGTAGGAAAAGGAGGAAGTCAACTACCACACATTAAGGGATGGGTTAGGAATTACAGGCATTGTGGTATTGCCAGGACATCAAGTATGAAACAGAGGCTGTCTAGAATTAAGGTGTGAAACACAGGTGGGCACCCTGTCATGGAGGTCCTGGTGGTCAGGGATTGAATTGAGTTTTATTTATTCACCTAGATGATGATTGTTGGTTGGGTTAGTCTCCTTAGCAGAAATTCTTTCTTCTGGACTACATGGATACAAATAATAACACCCTCTTTTATTAACAGCCTCTTTAAATAAAAGGACAGTAGGCCGTGCGCGATGCTCACGCCTGTAATCCCAATGCTGTGGGAGGCCAAGGTGGGCGGATCACCTGAGGTCAGGAGTTCAAAACCAGCTTGGCCAACATGGTGAAACCCTGTCTCTGTTAAAAATACAAAGATTAGCTGGGTGTGGAGGCGGGCACCTGTAATCCCAGCTACTCAGGAGGCTGAGACAGGAGAATTGCTTAAACCTGGGAGTCAGAGGTAGCAGTGAGCTGAGATCACGCCACTGCATTCCAGATTGACCATAGAGATTCGGTCAAAAAAAAAAAAAGAAGAAGACAGTAAAGTATAAAAATTGTAGAGTAGATCCAATTTTCCAAAAAGAACTTCCCTGCTTTGGTGAACTTTGTTCACTTAATCATGTTGTACTCTTTTTTTTTTTCTTTGAGACAGAGTCTCACTCTGTCACCAGGCTGGAGTGCAGTGGCAGGATCTCGGCTCACTGCAGCCTCTGCCTCCTGAGTTCAAGCAACTGTCCTGCCTCAGCCTCCTGAGTAGCTGGGATTACAGGTGCCCACTACCACACCCAACTACATTTTGTATTTTTAGTAGAGACGGGATTTCACCATGTTGGCCAGGATGGTCTCAATCTCTTGACCTCATGATCCACCTGCCTCAGTCTCCCAAAGTGCTGCAATTACAGGCGTGAGCCACCGCGCCCGGCCGTGTTCCACTTTTGGTCACAGTTCTCTAGTGTTCATTATTTGTTTTATCTACCACCATCGTTTTTTTTTTCTCACTTCCCATTAGTAGCTTCTCAGACTTCATTTTTTTACGTTTTTATCACAAGAGCCAAATATTTACAGTTGAATAAGGCAGAGAAAGTTACATAAAAAGTTAACAATTCCAGGGAGGACATTGAAATAACAAGTCAGCCTTTTCTTAATTTCTTCTTCTTAGCAATACACTGGTTTCCTAATGTAATCTCATCACATGTTTTAATTATGTGAGCCGCCTCATCTGTAATCCTAAAGTGCTTTGCAGATATTTTATGTCAATTTGGAATTGAGCCATAGGCGCTTATTCTTATTTTATGAGTAAGGAAAGTTCTAGTCATTCAGCAAGTGTGAACTTAGAAAAACTTCAGTACTTGGTGCTGCAAGAACCTCCCACTCCCACACAATACCACTCTCTTCTTTGCAGCCGTGGGGACTGGTAAAACGTGTTTCTTTCTGATGCTTCTGTACCTTGCATAGAAGAGATATCATAGCTCCCTCAACTTCTGCATTTCCCTGAAGAATGCGTACCTCTGTGGGAGGAGTAGAAGCTGCTGGGAGCTCCAACACTTCCCACTGTTTAGTGGCTGTATTTCATTAAATACAGTTTAAGGTAAGGATGAAACTTTAGGAAATAGTTTATTTATGAAAGATCTCGTAAGCCATGATAAGGAGTTTGTATTTTATCCTGAGGACATATGAAGTCATTGGAATACATGGAAGAGTTAATATGATCAATTTGTCATTGGAAAATAGAAAGCTCCAGCTTCAATGAAGATAATGGACTGGAGTCCAGTAAGCCTGAAGGCATCTGGACCAGTGAAAAGGTTGTTAAAATAATCTAAGCTTGAAGGGATGGTGGTATATATCAGGATAATACATTGCAGATAATTTTGAAAGTTATTTAAGGGCAAGATCTGGCAGGAGCAAGTGATTGGATAAGTTTAAGAGAGAGAGAAAAGAATCAAAGATAATGTCTAATTGAAGGGCTGGGCAACTGGGTATATCACTGAGATACAGAGCATGTGGAGAGGACCAGGTTATTGGAGAAAGGAAATGAGTTTGTCTTTAAAAATATTTTATATTACTCAAAAAATTAAAGCTTTAGCTTTTTCTCCAGTTAGAAATGTATTGCAAATCTTTGAGTTGAGAAAACTTCTGCTCTATTGTAGTTCCTCATCTAGATCTTTTCCTAATTTGTTCATTTAGATGTTGTATTAAAATCGGGTTTGACAGACTATGACCTGTGGGCTAAATGTGCCCTGCTGACTGGTTTTGTGTGGCCCACAAGTTAATAATGGCTTCTACATTTTTAAATGGTTGCGGGGGGATGTTTTAAAGAATAGTCCTGACACGTGGAAATTACATAATATTTAAATTTCAGGTTTCATACATAAAATTGTGTTGGAACAGCATCATGCCCGTTCACGTCCATATTGTACGTGAGTATGTACTCTGTCATAGCCACAGAGTTGAGTAGTTGCAGCAGGGACCTTATGACTTACAAAGCCTAACATTTATGCTAACTGGCCCTCTGCAAAAATGTTTTCCAATCCTTACTAAATGATTGTCTCATTCTCGAATTTGATGATGCTAAATTTAAAACAAAATTCTTTTTAAAAATTCAATAGCATTCTAGTTGAGCGATCATGTACTTTTGGGTTTTCAGATTTATGAACTGTGTCAGCCACCAGATGCTCCAATGTAAAACTTGTTAATGCATTTAATTACTATTGACTTTTTCTAATATTTATGATACCAGAGCAACATGAAAATGTATTTCAGAAAAGATGTAGTTAATCCAGGTGGAAGAAAAAATTGAGATGGCGTCTTCGCTGGTTTTATCTTTATGTTAACATTAAAAAAATAATAATAGTGAATGCTTTCTCTGGGCTGCTTCAAGTTGCAGTATCATTAACAATACAGCAATATTTTATGTTACAGTAAACTTTATTAGAATGTGTTAGGTAGTGAGCTGATGCTATGTGCTACATGGTAGCTGTTATAGCTGAAATTGGTTTGCAGTCATGCTTCAGCCTATTTGCTTTTAGAAAAAAATAATTTTATCCAGCGAACCATAGTAATAACTGTTTTTCAAGTAGCATCTCATACTATTTTCAGGATTATAAGTAAGGCTAGGTACTATGAGACAGATTTTTCTACTGCATACAAAGCAAGGCATTGTATATTCACTTGTTCAGTTTGCTTAAAGTGATATAAAATATTTTAAAGTATATTAGAAATGTATTCCTTTTCTTAATATGTATCCTCGGCCAATTAACAATAGCTGATCTAATAAGCATTACCCTTTGATTTGGAAACACTTGGGTCAATTGACATCTGTTTTAAAACATGGTATCTTTTGCTTCAGAGCTTCTTTGAGAATTACTATCATATTTACATGATGGTATAATTATAAGATGTCTATGAGTATTAACCCTTTTTACCATGAAATAGTAAGTCTCAAGTGGAAGCTATACAACCCTTAAATTCTTTTTTTTTGTACTAATGATCAAATGTAGCGGCACTTTGGCCCATTGTTTTGCTTCTTTTACTCTTACCAATTTATTTACATTGAGATTTAAAATAAAATTAGAACAACTAAGACATATTGTGTTTATTCAAACAGAACATGGATTAAAGTAGATATTGAGAAGCATTTGTGTATATTACATATGGACTAATGATGGTTTCCTAATCCAAAACCTTTGTCATTTATGTCACTGGTTCATTTCCCCAGTTCCTGTAACGTGCCAACCTTTCTTTCCAGCATGACATACTTTTGCACATATGAATTAGCTTTGTAAGCTTAACTCATAACTCACGTACCCTACTTGTGTTTTGAGACTACCTTGAGTGATTCTTAAGTGATAACCTCTATTTGCATGGATTTAATAAATCCATGGAACCTTCAAAACATTTGAGGATTGTTTTGTGAAAACTCTTCAGCCTTGGACATTGCCTGATTCTTGAATTATTAAGTACTGATGGTGTCAAAGACCAAGTCATTCCTGAATTGCATTCTCTGGTTCTAAAATCTGCTTTCTCTAGTTCTAAAATCCTTCTTCTCCCCCCACTTTCATTCAATATGCCCCTGTGTTTAACATGGCTTTCCATTCTACCTGTCTTTTGACTCGCCTTCTTAGTTTATGGTGTGAAAGCAAGTTGAAATTAGAATATTGAGTGAGATCTTTAAGAGTCAGGGCTTAGACTTTGTGGAGTGCCTACCATGTACTGTGCATTTTACACAAGTTGAAGTTAAGTTTATGTAAATCTCATAAGTAACTTTTAAGGGAAGTATGATTATTTCCAAATGAAGGAAAAGAAACTCGAGGAGGTTGATGTTTTGATCAGCTAACAAATCTGGAGCCTGATTTCAGCTTGGGTATGTTTGGCTTTAAAACCTGTGGTTTTTCCATGTCACTTTCCTGTCTCCCCAAGAGAAAGATAATATATGGAAAAGAACAGAGAGGTAAAGAATAAGCCTTGGAGAAATCACTCTTTAGAAGGTAGACTCAAAAATCAACAGCCAGGAAAGAAAACCCAAGATGGAGGCAAAAAGATGGCAAGAAAATGATAGTCGTTATCTAAAAAGCCATGAGGTATGGGATTTCTAAGAGAAAGGAATTATCACTGTCATTGAATTGGTTGAAGTGAGGCTCGTGATAGGACCTAGTTGCTGGCCTAACAGTCGTGTCTCATTGTGTCTGTTTTCTTCATTCATTCTGTTAGTCCACAAATATTCTCCCAGGAGACCCCTAGTACTCTCTGCAGGAGACTAAAGACACAACCCTCTCACATATCAAGCATCTACCGCTTTTCTAAGTTCTGCGTCATGAACTTGCTGTTCATGGAGTGTTTCATTTCAGAAAGAAAGAGTCCTGTAAAATAAAGTTCTCTTTCTTTATTAGGCCAACTAACTAAAAGTAGAATACTTACTTTTCTAGACAGCATTTCTTTGAAGTTGATGTGTTTAGGTGCTATCTCAGGGAGCCAGCATTGTAACTGTTTACCACATTTCCTGAGGCAACCTTGTGCGAGGGCTAGAGAATTTTAACGAGTGTCTTGACTTTCTCTGCACCTGGAGATTAATGTGCTGGTAAAAACTTTATGAACCCTTAATCATTCATTGCAAACCTATTGGATCCTCTAAAGCTAAAAGCTTCAGCATTCATAATTAAGAGACAACAGAATAGGATCATGTAAATATGAAAATGGCCTCTGAGAAAATTGAATAAACTTTCTCGTTTTCTTTGTTTAAGTTGTGGACACTTTAATTTTGAACAGAAGCATATTTTCTTGGTTATAGAAATCAAGTATAAAATTATCCCTATTGTTAAAATGATAATGAAAGAAATTTTAAGTGACAAGTAGGTAATTTCAGGAAAACAGATTGTATCTCCTTGTTACTTACTGTCACTGTTAGTTGTTCCCTCCTCTCCCCTAACATATATTATCTTCTGCTTGAAACAATGGATAGTTGTATTAGAATAGTGTATTCTTTTGCTGGGGCTGCAGTAACAAAGAACCGCAAACTGGGTGACTTAGCAGAAATTTATAGTCTCATAGTTCTGGAGGATGAAAGTCTAAGATTTCCATGTCACCTGCCTGTATACATAGAAAAGAATAGAGAGGTGAGGAATAAAGAATAAGGGTGTCAGCAGCGTTCCCTTTGAGGGCTCTGATCTGTTTTAGGATCTTGTAGCTTCTGGTGGTTTGTGGGCAATTTCTGGTGTTCCCTGGCTTCTGCTCCATCATCCCACTCTCTGCCTTTATCTTCATGATATGGTTTGGCTGTGTCCCCACCCAAATCTCACCTTCAATTGTAATAATCCCCACATGTCAAGGGTGGGACCAGGTGGAAATAATTGAATCACGGTGGTGGTTTTCCCCATGTTCCCATGATAGTAATTGGGTTCTCAGGAGATCTGATGATTTCACAAGGGGTTTCTCCCTTCGCTCAGCTCTCGTTCTCTCTCCTGCCACCCTGTGAAGAGGTGCCTTCTGCCATGATTCTAAGTTTCCTGAGGCCTCCCCAGTCATGTAGAACTGTGAGTCAATTCAACCTCTTTTCTTTCTGAATTACCCAGTCTCAGGTATGTCTTTATTTGCAGCATGAGAAGGGACTAATACACTTCATATGGCATTCTTCGTCTATGTGTGTCTGTGCCCAACTTTCCCCTTTTTATAAAGACACTAGTTCTTTTTGGATTAAGGGACCACCCTACTCCACTATGACCTTATCATTACCCAACTAATTACATTTGGAGTGACGTATTTCCAAATAAGATGACATTCTGAGCTATTGTGGGGTAGGATGTCAACATAAGAATTTTGGAGAGACAAAATTCAATCCTTAACAGATAATGTAGGTTATTCTGTGATAACAGATGACTCCAAAATTCCAGTGTCTTAAAACCACAAAGGTATGTTTCTTTCTTAAATTTCACTGGGGTTCTTGGTGCTTCTTCTGTCATCCTGTCCAAGCTATGGCTCAGTGCTGAGCCTTCATGTGGCACCTGCTTCCATGATCTCCAAAGTAAGGGAAGAGCACTCCGAAAGGTTTTGGACCAGCAAAAAAATATTTGTGCCGGAAAGTGATGCATGTCTTGTACTCAAATTTTATTGACTGAAGTGTATCACATTCCTCACTTAAATTCAAAGAAGTACAGAAATGCAATTCATCATGTGTGGCAAGAAAGGGAGAACCAGAGATATTAATGAGAAGGAGTATACCTTCATCCATATATCTGTCAATCAATATTAGAAGAAAAAAAAACCTAGACATCCATTTTGAAGTCTTGACAAGATTTGTAGCCGTCTAGCTAAATAAGGTTGTTTTCCTAGGACTTGAAATGTTGAGCCATTAATTCTTTCTGCCTCTCCCTCACTCAGGGAGGATTCATACCTAAAATGAAAATGGAAGGTGCATCTTTATGAGTAAAAGCTACTCTAGTTTATATTGTGGGGAGTATTCGTTGGATATACTATGGCAATTCCCATGCACAGATAACCGTGGTACAAAGCTGAAAGAACATGTGCATGGGTCTTTCTCAGATCTAATTTATTTGTTTTGTAGAAAGGAGAATCTTAAAGGTAACACAGTAGGACTATGATCACACATAGTGCGCAGAAGAGACACTGTTACATAGTAAGTTTCTGTGTGGTCTTTAGCTAGAGGGAATTCCAGAGGAAATATCTTATTTAATCTACCTCCTTGTGAAAATGTCCTCCCCATGTAATCTTCGTCGTATCATCCTGTCTTGTGTCCTTGGTAGCTCTTATCACACAGCCACTTTTGTATTTATTTGCTTCCCTGCACTTCATGTAACATCTTCCTCTCCATCCCCTCCATGTAAGTTCCCTTCCACACCCACTATATTGCCTATCTCTGTTTGTCACTGATAACTCCAGCATTGAGAAAAATACCTGCCTGATACTGAAGCAAATAATGGATAGACTGAATAGATTTAATAAGTATTACATTAAAAATAATATCATAATGGTGGAAGGTAGAAAATTGGGGAAAATATTTGGTCACCGTTAAAGTCTAGGTAATGGGAACTAGAAGCTTACAAGGTAAACATTTCTAGTATTTCCAAAACAACTTATTTTTCTTTCCTAGACTCCATGGTATGTATATTTCTCCTGAGGTCTCTTGTGACAACATACTATTTATTATCAAATTATATTCATTTATCTTGTTTTCTGGAAACAATATATTTTATGTTCAAAAATATATGCCATCCATAACAGCCAAGTTATTGCACAGGGCCCATGCGTAGGGTAATTTGAGGTAAATGAATTTTGACAGAAGCCATTAAGTAAAATGATTCTTTCCTAAATTACCTTAAACAGTTAATTTTATTACTGATAATACTGTAATGGAGAAGTTCTGCATATAATTTTAAAGGAACACACTTTGATTAAAATAATATTTGCATTTTATTATTATTATTTTTGAGACAGGGTCTTGCTCTGTTGCTCAGGCTGGAGTGCAATGGTGCCATCATAGCTCACTGCAGTCTCAACTTCCTGGACTCAAGCAATCCTCCCGCCTCTACCTTCTGAGTAGCTGGGACTATAGGCACGTGCCACCATACCCAGCTAATTTTATATTTTTTAATTTTTTGTGGAGCCAGGGTCTCACTATGTTGTCCAGGTTGATCTCAAACTTCCGGCTTCAAGCAGTCATCCCACCTTGGCTTCCCATAGGCATGAGCCACCATGTCTGGCCTAAAATAATCATTTTAAGGAAAGACCTGAGTTTTATTTGCTGTTTAACAATAAAAGACAAAAGCATTTTTGTTTTTTTGCTTATTTTTTTTAAATCATCAGTTGTAATTGAAACAATTATAAAAAGATTCATTGGCGGTCTAAATGAAAACAACTGACTTGTTAACAGTAGACCTGTATTTGCAGTACAACCCAAGCATCTCCACACTATTGCTTTTCTGACATAGATGAGTTCAGAGAATTTATGGGTCCCAGGCTATTCTAAGCTGTAAATGTCAGTGTGTCTTCACTTTTAATGTAAAATTATGCCACAGTGTCATTTTTTTTGAGATTTTGTGTGCTCTCAATTCTCCCCTAATTTTTCATTTAGAAGCTGTTTCTTGGCTATTATCTTAAAATTTCATGATACAATTAAGGTATATAAACTTATCATTGAAATTAGTTGTGACCAGGCACGGTGGCTCACACCTGTAATCCCAGCACTTTGGGAGGCTGAGGAGGGCGGATCATGAGGTCATGAGATCAAGACCATCCTGGCTAACACGGTGAAACCCCGTCTCTACTAAAAATACAAAAAAAGTTAGCCGGTCATGGTGGTGGGGGCCTGTAGTCCCAGCTACTCGGGAGGCTGAGGCAGGAGAAAGGCATGAGCCCAGGAGGCGAAGCTTGCAATGAGCCAAGATCATGCCACTGCACTCCAGCCTAGGTGACAGAGTGAGACTCCGTCTCAAAAAAAAAAAAAAAAAAGGAAAGAAAGAAAGAAAGAAAGAAAGAAGTTAGTTGTATAGAAAACTTCATAAAATGAGAGCTCCATCAGCTATTCCATTTTCACCTAGCATTGGTAAGGAGTAAATACTTAGTAAAACTTGATGAATGAATCTTGCAGTGATGGATTCAAAGCCATGTGTGTGTTTTGTTTTTGTTTGATGGATTTTTTTGTTGTTGTCCTCAAATATTTTTATCTGTAAAATATATAATACTAGTGTCACAAATTTTATTTTTATCAGAACATATAGTAGTCTATAGCTTAATAACTAGCAGAAACTAAATACTAGTTTTGGTCCTGCTACTAAAAAATTTCAAGTAAGATACGAATTTGACCAGTATTGTATTTCTTTAACAAATTATTTAGGAATCTGGTTTTCATGAGGGTAATTAGAATCAGTAATCAAGTTTTTCCTTCTGAAATTTTAGATATGAAAAGCATCTAAAATTTCTCAACTTTCTAAAATTTTAAAATGCATTTACAAGTAAAGCATTATTCTTTTAAAAGCTTACGTAATTTAGTTAAATCACTTTACAAGTCACTGATTTCCAAAAGGGTACCTACATACTGTTTAACTATGTAAGTATAGCACATAGTAGATTCAGTCTACCATTGTCTTCTGAAACAATATAGGGAACTTTGTAAACCATACTCAAAAATCAGCTAGTTCAAGCCATATGTTTCATAGCTGAAGACACTAGGTCCTGGCGGTGGGGCAGGGGGGTGGTTGTTGATGATTTCATGATTTGCTGTAAGTCACACTTGTTGAAATCTAGACATCTTCGTTACCAGCCTGTTGTTCCCAGAGTCAGCATTCTCTGCTCTGAGGCAATGAATCATTCGTTCATTACCTTATATCATGCTTTTTAAAAAATCTCTTCTTTACATTTCCATCTTTACGTTATCTCATTCTTACATGCCCAAGGGCTGGGCACACAGTTGGCGCAGCTATTTGTAGTTGAACTTAAATGGATTAACATGAAGGCACATAAGAAATTTATGTGGTATCACATAATACATCAAGCATTTTATCTCTCATCCAACCCACAAGCCATGCCATCTTATGTGGTTACTTTTGATAGAAAGAAAGAAGAAAAATCAGGATAAATGCCTCAACAGCTGTCAATGTTAAATAATCCCTTAAAGCTGTGAAAGCCTTCATTTGCTTTCAGGAGTTGTGACATATGGTCAGAAATAGCTTGAAGATTTATTATGTCATATCTGTTGGATGAGATTCAAAATATACTCTAAGAAAGATTCCATCCTTCATCATCCTTGAAAGGATCTTTCGGAACTCATAGAGCATATAGAAAGCAGACGGAGAATGATGATGTTCAGCTGCCTAAAAATGACAGACTCTAATCAGGATTGCCCACCTATCACAGCAAATTACCAGTAAAAAATGCAAATTTTCTACCGATACAACACTTCTAAACACTGACAGCTCACTGACCTCCAGAAGCCCTGGGTATAGATAAGACTTGAATTACTTTCCTTCAATATTGCACTAGGATTGGAAGGCAGATTTTAAAATTATGTTTTTAAAAAGCAATCATTCTTTCCCATGTTAAGAATTTAACCTTAAAGATGAAAAAGCTAAGAAACTGAAGTTTGCTAGTGGATTCTAGCTTTCGTAAAGGCTGGAAGAAAAAAAAAAATCCACTTAAATTTTGTAAAAATTGAAAAAAATAAACAACAAAGGAATAAAAAAGAAATACCAAGAACATATAAATGAAAGAGCAAAAGCACAACTTGAGTAAAACATTACAGTAAAGAGGTCACCTAACTTAATAAACTCTTGGGTTCAAGCAGAAGTAATCAAGCCTTCTGTGTATGTGAGAAGAAAAGAATCAAAGGGATAACTCCACAAAGTGACTTCACTGGTCCTGGCAGTGTCTCTGCATCACTTGTGTCCTTCCTTTTCCCATTCCCTGCCCTCTGCCCCACTTTTGCTCTGCTTTCTTGCTATTTGCCGCCTAAGGCTTCAAAATACTGCTAAACACATTTCTAAAGCCTTCTCGACATAGGACAGTTTGTGTATGAATCATTTTCTTTAAGAATTAGGGCAATCTTTTATTTGTTGGAAGTAGAATAAATTGTGCTTCAATTTCAGGTGCTTACGAAAAATACATTGTACCACAACCTGAATATTAGGTTGCGTAAATCCCTCCAGCCATCACATTTGGGGCAACTTTTAGATAAGGAAAGAAAGGACTTGTGGTATAATCTGTAATTAGTTTTGGCAAATGCATGAATTTCTCCTACTTGGAATATAAATGTTTTATTAGATAGCCACAGTATTTGACCCCTGCACGAGTGCTTAAGTGAAGTAAAGGAAGAAAGAGAGAATGTCTAAAGATCTGTGTTTCCTGGACATTTGCGAAAATGGCTGTCACAACTCATCTGGTAGACCAGAAGACCAGGTGGACGTGAATTCTATTAAATCTTGCCAAAGTTGGACAGCTGGCTCTTCAGTTGCTCTGGTTTCCATTTGGATGTGAAGCACCGTTCTTAGTGTGATTCAGGTACTAGATCCACTTAAAGAGTTCTCATGTAGCCCAGGTCTCTGCCGTGTTTTAGAGTTGTGGTTTGTTTTTTGACAGGAGACCGTCATCAGAGTTTATTGTAGACATCTCATTAGTAATTTTTAGCATGCTACTCTGTACCAGTGTTGAACTTTATCAGTTCAATTAGAGACCATGTTAAGACCTGAATGACAACTTCCGTAATTAACCTGAACCACATTCTGGAACGCCTTTTGACATAATGTTGCCTTGTAAGTAAATGGCTCCACTTTTTTTTTTTTTTTTTTTTTTTTTCTTTTTCACTAATAGGGAAACCATAGTACAAAGATAGTTTTCTATCTATCTTCAAGCACACCAACCAGGTGGTGGTGGTGGTGGTGGTGGTGGTTGTTGTTTTTCTGACTTAGGGCATTTGACTTGATTTGTTTTCCACCCTGCTATTCTTTGCCTACGTAAGTCCTCAAATTTCTGCTTAAATGTAATGATCCCTGACTACCTTATAAAGGCATATCTCTGAGGTATGGCAGATTCAGTAGCAGACCACAGCAATAAAGCAATTATCAAAATAATGAAGTCATACAACTTTTTTGGTTTCCCAGTGCATAAAACTTAAGTTTACACGATACTGTGCTCTGAGTGTTCAATAGTGTTGTATCTACAACCTTTGCATATCTTAATTTAGAAATACTTTATTGCTAAAAAATGATAATGATCGTCTGATCCTTCAGCAAGTCCTAATCTTTTTGTTAGTGCCACAGCTTGACTACATGTTAATGACTGCTGATTGATCGGGATAGTAGTTGCTGAGAGTTTGGGTGAATGTGGCAATTGCCTTAAAGAAGACAACAGTGAAGTTTGTTGCATTGATTGGCTCTTTCTTTGGTGAAGTATTTCCCTGTAGCATGTGATCCTGTGGTAGAACTTCTCTCACGACTGAAGTCAGTTCTTTCAGACCTTCCTGTGGCTTTATCAACTCAGTTATGTAATGTTCTAAATCTTTTGTTGTCATCTCAAAGATGGTCACAGCATCTTCAGCAGGAGTACTTTCCATCTCAAGGAACTGACGTTTTTGCTCGCCCATAAGAAATGACTCCTCATTTGTTTGTTTGATCGTGAGATTGCAGCAATTCAGTCACAACTTCAGGCTCCACTTCTATTTCTAGTTCTCTTGCTGTTTATATTATGTCTCTGGTGATTTTCTCCATTGAATTCTTGAAACCCTCCAAGTCATCCATGAGGGTTGGAATCAAATTCTTCCAAACAACTGTCAATGTTGGTGTTTTGATTTCCTCTCATGGATCACAAATGTTCTTTATGGCATCTGGAATGGTGAATCATTTCCAGGAGGTTTTCAATTGACTTTGGCCAGATCCATCAGAGGAATCACTATGGAAGTGATAGCCTTATGGAATATATTTCTTAAATAATACGACTTGAAAATTGAAATGACTCATTGATCCATGGGTTGCAGAAGGGATATTGTGTTAGCAGGAATCAAAACAACATGAACCTCTCTGTACATCTCCATCAAAGCTCTTGGGAGACCAGGTGAATTGTCAATGAGAAGTAATATTTTGAAAAGAATCTTTTTTTTTTTTCTAAACAGTGCATCTCAAGGATGAGTTTAAAATATTCAGTAAACCATGCTGTAAAACAGATACGGTGTCATCCAGGCTTTAGTGTTCTGTTTATAGAGCACCATGAGAGTACATTTAGTATAATTCCTAAGGTACCTATGATTTTTGAAATGGCAAATGAGCATTGGCTTCAACTTGAAGTCACCAGCTGCATTAGCCTCTAAAAAGAGAATCAACTTGTCCTTTGAAGCTTTAAATTCAGTCACTTACTTTCTTCTTTTTAGCCATAAAAGTCCTGCATGGCATCTCATTCCACTGGAAGGCTGTTTTATCTGCATGGTAAATGTGTTTAGTACAGCCACCTTCATCAATTCTTTTTTAAGCTAGATTATCCAGATAAACTTCTCGCAGTGTTCCATTAGCACTTGCTGCTTCACCTTACACTTTTATTTTATGGAGAAAGCATCTTTGCTTCAACCATATGAATCGACCTTTGCTAGATTCAGACTTTTTTTCTGCAGCTGCCTCACCTCTTTCAACTTTCATAGGGATGAAGAGAGTTAGGGCCTAATCTAGGCTTTGGCTTATGAGAATATTGTGGCTGGTTTGATCTTCTGCGTAGAGCACTAATAGTTCCTCCATATCAGCATGAAGGCTGTTTCAGTTTGTTATTATTCGTGTGTGCGTTGGAGTAACACTTTTAATTTTCTTCAAGAACTCTCCCTTTGCATTCTCAGCTTGGCTAACTGGCACAAGAGGCCTAGCCTTTTGGCCTTTCTCAGCTTTCAATGTGCCTTAATCACTAAGCTTAATAACTTTTGGCTTTTGATTTAAAGTGAAAGAGGTACTATTCTTTATTGTACTTGACTGCTTAGAGGCTGTCGCCAGGTTATCAATTTGCCTAATAATATCACTGTGTTTCAGGAAACAGGAAGGCCTAAGAAAACAGACAGAGATGGGGGGAATGGCTGGTTGGTAGACCAGTCAGAACATAGAAATTGTTAAAATAATTACAATAATAACATCAAAGATTACTAATCACAGATCACCATAACAAATATAGTAATAAGGAAAAGTTTGAATTATTGGGAGAATTAACCAGAACGTGACACATAAACATGCCATGAGCACATAGTGTGTAAATAATGGTGCTGATATACTTTCCTGATGCAGGGTTGCCACAAACTTTCAAATTGTGGGAAAAAAACACTGTATCTGTGAAGAACAATAAAGTGAAGTACAATAAAATGAAGCATGCCTGTATAAAGTGGTTCGTCTAGATATTCTTTGATTCATTCATTTGTTTTCATCACATATATCACATGATATATAATTATTTTCTGAATATTAACTCATTTTTTAAAGTTTTCTCAGCTGGTATGTAAGCTCTCTGCAAACATTGAAAATTTTGCTAACCTGTTAAAGTGTTATTTTTCTAGCTCTTAACACTATCCTTGACATGTGGTAATGGTCAGTAAATAATTATTGAATGAGTTGAGGAATTGTGATCATCTCTATTGCTTAGGTTATAGAAGAGTTAATTTTAAAAAATGGTACATTTTGGCTTTCCCGTGGTTTTTAGTTGATGAGTGTTATTGTTTAACAAGAATTTATTGAGCACCTAGCTGGCTGCCATGGGGGATTTTTAAACTGATGGACAGGGTACTTGTTTCTCAAATAATATGCAATCTAGTATATAATTCGGCATGTATATGGAAGAGTCAATGAAAGATTAGGAAAGGCAAATGGTGGAGGCTCAAAGCTATGCATTTATTCTCATGTGCTGGTGGAGTACTATTATGGATCTGATAACAGTAAGTTTGCTGTCTCATCAGTCACAAGCTGTTCTTCACTATTAATTGAGTTATAATTCTGGGACACTCACACTGACCTGTGATATTATCCTCAAAATAAATGCTTAAGAACAAGTATTATCCTAAATTTACTGACAAAGAAAGGGGAGTCTATGAGGTAAAATAATTTTCTTAATGATACATAGTTGTGAAGGTGCTGTCAGGGTTCAGCCACATGTTTTCTAAATCCAATTCTTGAATATTTTTCTGTATACAAAGTTGCATTTCTTCTTTCTACCCATTTACTTTATAAGCAAAATGTTAACAAAATGTTTTTTCTTTCAGCATAAGAATTTGACTTTTAGTTAACTCCCTGCCTCTGATCTGATAACCTTATAAAAGTGGTACACCAACCAAGTTACTAAGCAAGGTTGCTGTGTCATGACCTCTGATTGGTAATTTGCATATATACTGGGAGGAATTATAAATGAATTATACATACCAGATGGTGCTGCCATAATGTTGGGCTTCCTGAGTATGGTGACTTAAAAATGGTATGCACCAGGAGGATGGTCCTGAAAGCTATGTCCATGGGATTAATTTAGTACATATGGACTCCGCGTGGAGCTTGAGGTTTGTAACCAGGATGACTTTCGTACCCACTGCTATGTATCTTGTCGTCTTGCACCTGAGAAACAGTGTGGATTGCTGCTGATAATTCTGCAGAATAATACCTGATGCTACCCTGCTGGCAAGATGTGATTCTTTTTTTTTTTTTATTGAGACAGGGTCTCACCCTTTCACCCAGGCTAGAGTGCAGTGTTGTGATCACAACGACTCACTGCAGTCTCGATCTCCTGGACCCAAGCGATCCTCCCACTTCAGCCTCCCAAGTTGCTGGGACCACAGACATGCACCACCATGACCAGCTTATTTTTTATTTTTATTTTTTTGTAGAGGCAGTTTCTCCTTATCTTGCACAGGCTGGTCTTGAACTCCTAGGCTGAAGTGATCTTCCCTCCAAGGGCTTCCAATGTGTTGAGATTACAGGTGTGAGCCACTGTGCCCAACCAAGTGGTGAATCTTGTCCTGTAACCTTCTAAGTGTTTGATGCCAGGTGAGACTTGTGGCAGTCTTGTGAGCTTCAATGTTTAGCTGAACCTGAAAACTCTTGAGTAGAGTCGTAGCAAGTAAAATTTTTAGTTTTTTGTCCACATATACACAAATATCTTCAATTATTCGTCTTGATCTTAATGGCTATTATCCTGTAATGAATGAATTTGGGTTTTGAATTTAGATATTGGACAGATTAGTTCACTTACTTTAATGAGATTTGTGCCTCAAAATGAGACAGTTTATCCACTTATCCCTATGGTCCACATGAGACTATTGAATGTCATTTCTTTTATAAAAAAAGAGTTTCAAATTCATTGTGTAAAGCATCCTCATAAAGTCTGAAGATTTAATTTGTGTATATATCTGATTGTAATAAAGAAGGAAATTATAACTTGGTACTGGGAACTGGAGTTTAAAAGAAATATTTTAAAAAATATTTTTAAGAGTTAATTAGCTTTCCAGAGTACTGTGCATTTAATATCTACATAGAAAGTGAGGCTCACATTCACAGCAGTCAGAACAAACAAAGCCACAAGTGTGATATTCAGCAGTGAACACAGCCCTAGAGAAGAGCATGCATAATATGCAGGCCAACAGAAAAATCACTTTCAGTTAAACTAACAGAGGTAGGGATATCGAAGGTAAACTAACTGGGGCAATTTCTAATTAAAGCAATTGCACTATGCAAGGATGCGGCAGTTTCAATCGGTTAAACAAAAATAAAAGTTTGGCTTGGTTTGTTATAAATTGTCAAAGACAACCACTGTAACATTTAATTACCTCAATATTTTATTGCAAACGACACTAATTAGACTGTGGGTTTTTTTTTTTTTTTTTCTTAGGCTTAGCTCTCCACTTCAGTTTAGTTCCTTTCTGATACCAATCACTAGGGTAATTAAGATCACTCTTAAGGGCATCTGAGAAAATGCAAAAATGGCTAGATTTTGCACTATGCAGCTTTACCTCGGACCTTAGCAAAAATATCATAATAAAGCTGAATATTATGTATTTTTAGCAATAAATAAATATATTATAAATGAAAATTTGAAATCCCACTTCAAAATTTGATAATTTTGAATGAATTATTGAAATTCAATAAAATTGGATTTCATTCAATTTTTTCTTATATTTTTAAATAACTCTCTACTTAAAGTGGTTTTTGTCATTGTTGTTTTACAGGTCTATTAATTTTAACACCTTTATAGATTTGGTAATGCTGTTATATTCAGGATATGATATAAGATAAAAGTCCTTTGCTAGATAAGTAATTTCACTGCAGATACTAATATTTTTCCTAATCTCTTACCCCATCCTTTGGTTCTCTTAACAGTGTATCACAGAAAAAAACTCTTCAATTTTATAAAGCCCAATTTATTACTATGGATTATGCATTTGGTGTCATAACTCCAGATTGGAGTGGCAATGATAGGAATATGAATGAAATGACTATGGTTGCAATGAAAGAAGTTATGTTTGGACTCATCAGCACTGATGTTCGTTTACCAGGCTTTCTGTGGATCGTGCTTTTGGTGTCATAACTCCAGATGACAAAGATCTTCTATGTGTTCCTCTAAAAGTTTTATGGTTGTGGATTCTATGTTTAGATCTGTGATCCATTTTAAGTTAAAACTTTTGTAGAAGGTATGAAATTTACACTGGGTTTTTTTTTGTTGTTGGTGTTACTTTTTGCTCTGCATGTAGATGTTGAATGGTATGAACACCATTTACTGAAAAGGCAATCTTTTTTCTTTTGAATTGCTTTTCTGTTTTTGTTAGAAATTTAATGACCATATTGGAGGAGTATGTTTATTTCTGTGTTCCTTATTTTCCATTCAGTTGGTCAATGTGTATATCCTCCCTCCAATTCTGTACAGTCTTGATTAGTTTTACAGGAAGTCCTGAAATTGGGTAGTGTAATTTCTCTGTGCTCTTTTGCCATTTTTTTTTTTTTTTTGTAATTCTAGGTATTTTGCCTTCCCATATAAATTGTAAAATCAGCTTGTCTATATTGACAAAAAATATTCCCACAGAGATTTTTTTTTTTTCTTGTCTTATTGAAGTGGCTAGGATTGCTCAGGACAATGTTCAGTCTTTCTTCATTAAATGACATGATAGGTGTGTTTTTGTGAATGTCATTTAATGGGTTAGGAAAAATTATTTTTATTTCTAGCTTGCTGTAATAATTTTTTAAATCGTTAATAAACATTAATTTATTCAAATGATTTTTCTGCATCAGTTGATAAAATCGTAAGGGATTTCTTTTCAGACTATTAATATAATGGCTTTTATAGGTTGATTTCAAATATTGGTCTGTCCTTGCATTACCTGGATAAATCCCCCTGAATTGTGGTTTTTATCCTTTTCTTATATTGTTGGATTCGATTTGCAAACATGTTTTTGAGGATTTTTGCACCTGTGTAAATGAGGGATATTAGAATATAGTTTACTTTCTTGTTCTTGTTTTCTTTTTCTTTGGTACTGTTTTTCTCTGGACTTGATATCAGGGTAATGACATCCTTATAAATGATTTGGAGAAATATTCCCTTCTCTTGTTTTTTTTTTCTGAAATAGATTTTTATAAAATTGATGTTATTTTTTGTTTAAATATATAGTAGAATTTGCCACTTAAACTATGTGGAACTTGAGATTTCTTTTTCAAAATTTCCTTTTTTTCAAAATGAATTTATTTTAGATAGGATGATAAATGTTATCTATTTCATCATCAGTCATTTTTGCAATTTGCAGATTTAGAGGAATTAGTCCTTTTCAACTAAAATGTTGCATTTATATTCATAGCGTTGTTCATATATTGCTTTATTATCCATTTAATGTCTGTAGGATCTATAATAATATATTCCCTTTGATTCTTTTCATTGGTAATCTGTGTCTTCTAAAGGTTTACCAATTTTTTTGATTTTTTAAAAATCAGTTTTTGTTGCCACTGATATTCTCAGTTGCTTTGAATTTTTCAATTCCATTGATTTTGGCTTTTCTTATTCTTATTTTATTACTTCTACTTGCTTTGTGTTAATTTTGCTCCTTTTTTTCTGGCTAGTTAAGGTGGAAATCTTGAGGTCTCTCTTCTTTACTTTTTTTTTTTTTTTTTACATTCTATTTAAATAGTCACTGAACAGGATGGGTGTGGTGGCTCACGCCCGCAATCCCAGCACTTTGGGAGGCCGAGGCAGGTGCATCACCTGAGGCCAGGAGTTCGAGACCAGCCTGGCCAACATGGCAAAACCCTGTCTCTATGAAAAACACAAAAATTAGCTGGGATGGTGGCAGGTGCCTGTAATCCCAGCTACTCGTGAGACCTGAGGCAGGAGAATCGCTTGAACCTGGCCTGGTGACAGAGAGAGAGACTCAGTCTCAAAAAAAAAAAAAAAAAAAATGTCACTGAACAGATTTCAGGTTTCTTTTCTTTTATGTTGTGTTTCAGTTAACAAAATGATAATGAATGAGGGGA
>NW_012105487.1:889027-958641 GCF_000951045.1 Mandrillus leucophaeus | reverse complement strand
AAAAAAAAAAAAAAGCATTTAATGCTGTAAATTTTCTCCTATATTTAGCTTCATTTTATAAACTCTGTCACTGTATTTTTTCTTTTTGACCCATTTAGAAGTGTGTTGTTACTTTTCATGTGTTTAATGGAAATTTTGTGGTTTTTTTTTGTTAATGTTTTCTGATTTAATTCAGTTACAGAGAACATGTTGTGTATGATTTTAATGACTTCAAGTGCATTGTTGTAAGTTTTATGACCCAGGATATGGTGTATCCTGGGGAATATTCCAGATGTATGTGCATAGAATGTATATTCTGCTGTTGTTGGGCAGAGTAACCTATAAATGTCAATTGGATTCAGTTGACTTATAGAAATTTTCAATGCTTCTCAGTTCTTGCTGGCTCTTTATCTATGTGTTCTATCTGTTACCAAGAGAGAAGTATTGAAGACCTACACTATATTTGTAGCTTTGACTATTTCTGTTTTCAGAATTGTTGGTTTTAGATTTATGGGTTTAGCTCTGATTTTGGTGCATACACAACTAAGATGGTTTTGTCTTCTTGGCCACTTGACCATAGTATAATGGTATCTTTTTAATGTCCTTTCCTATGCAATCGAGAATTTTCCTGTTCTTTATATGCTAAGTAATTTTTTATATTATCTTGAACTTGTTATTGTTACTGATCTTTGGGACGTTATTTTTCTGGTCAGAAATCTGTGGCTGCTGGTGCCTTTTCCGCATTTTCCTAGAGCCTACAGGGCCCATTCCACCCTCTTGGCCTAGCAGACTGCCCTCAGCTCATGCTACTGGCATGGATCACATGCCTCCAAGGGAAACTGTAAGTCATGGAGGGGTGTGTGAGCAAGTGTGGGGTCCAGCCACTGTGCTGTTGACACACCAGCTTCTGCAGTGGAGTGGGCAGCACCAGGTGCTGGCATGGGCGCTGGCTCTCCCAGAGGCTGTGACTGGACCAGGCATACTGCAAACAGCTTCCCTGGATGGCACTGGAAAATGTGGGGGTGCCCAGAAGCTTGGATATTCCAGGAACTGCAGGGCCCCATAGAGGGAGTCACAGGCCTGGCCTGGCATGTGGAGCTCCCAGGTTTGGGCTCCTGGAAGGGCCACAAGCGCCTTCTCTTCTCCTCTTCTCTCCTTCTCTTTGCAATGTGGTGAAAAAGGGGCATCTTTCAGCCCTGTTTGTGTTACAGCTCTTTTAGCTTTGCCATTCAGTAAGTCCAAGTTCTTGGCCTGTAACCAGGAAGAATGAGGTACACAGACAAGTGAAGGGTGAACAAGACAAAAGGAGCTTTACTGAGCGATAGAACAGCCCAGTCTCCTACAGGGAGAATGCTCCTTAGCTCCTGGCAGAGAGGATAGCTCTTCTCTGCAGACAGATTGTCCCATGTGTTTATTCCCAAGAGAGAGGATAGCTCCTCCCTGTAGCTAGTTGAACCATCATCTGCTCAGCTGTGGCTGAGCCTGGGGCTTTTATGGGCCTCACATGGGAGGAAATGTGCACCAATTGGTCCATGGGTGGCCAGGGGTGGGCCAGGAAAAGGCACTACAATTCCCACTTCAGTGAGCGAGACTGGCAGCCTGGCCTGAGGGTAGTGCCTCACCAGGGACCCGCCCCCTTTTGTCCAGGAGCCTGCCTGCCTCCTGCTGCCATTCATGGGCCCAGGCTGCTCTCACCAAGGGACACCTACAGGTCAGTGTCGAACTGCCGTAAGCCCCACCTTGTTTCCCCCACCCACTCTTTGGTACCCAAAGTATGGAGCAGGCCAGGGTGTCAGGGGGATGATGTGTCAGCACTGCCTGAGCATGCACACACCTGGCTAGGCTGTGATAGCACCCATGCTTGGCCCCAACCCCACTACAAGATCGGAGCAGGCACAGGGAATGGGGAAAGCCCAGGAAGTGAGAGCAGGTACCACCAAGCCCATGGGGGCAGGGGGGCCTTCCCAGGTCCCTGAGGGTGCATAATCCAGAGATGCCTGGGACCTGCACATGGGAAGGCAGCGGAGCATCCAGGCACTTGGTGGAGCGTACAGGCAGCACCAGCTGTGCCTCCTCGCAGCCTGATTTGGGGACTCCAGGTCCTCACTGGGCCCCTCTCTGCCCATTCCTCTGTGCTGACCATGCTGCTCCCCTGCTGGCAGATGGCTTGGCCTGGCCCCATCTTGGTGTCTCCATGGAGCGTGGCACCATCCCAGGCCCAGCTCCACATCCTCCCTGTGTCCTCCCCACAGCAGTGTCTGGCGAGAGTGGCGACACAGGGCCGAATCCCAAGCCATGGATATTATAGCTCTGGGCCTCTGGGTAGGTCCCACCTGGCTATGTGAAGCAGGGGGTGGTGTGGTTGACTGCCTTGGGTATGCGGGGCACAGGAGACCCACTGCTGCCACTGCTGCTGCTTCAGTTCCTCCTGCTGCCATCACTCACGTCTCCCCACTGCAGACAGCACCACGGCAGCAGCTTCTCCGGACTGCCTGTAGCTGACATCATTATTACGTGAGACTCTGTCTTATTTAAATGCTGTGGAAACTGTTGATATTTATGTTTTTAGTGGCCAGTTAAGCTGGTTAGGTTTAGGCCACAGCTTTCAACCTGCCTTCTGTAGGTTGTAGTCCTGATGTCAGATAAGTTTTCAAGTCTTCACAGTATTACTTGAATCTGTTTCTTGTGTGTACCTTCCAGGGGCCAGCTTGAGTCCTAGGTGGTGGGCTATCTATGGATTCGCTTCTCAAGATTTTTAGTGTGTTGAATGGGATCAAGTCTACATATATGCAGCTGTAGATGAGCCCAGGTGTTTATAAAAATGTTTGTGGTGACTTTCTCAACATGTTCTCTGCCATTGTTGTCCGGATTTTTCCTGTTCTGAACCTTCTGTTTCCCTCAAGCAGAGTGCTGAGACTTTAGTTACCACTCTCTACCGTGACCTTCTGTAACTGTGCCAGCACTCCGGGCCAAGTTTTGGGAGGGCAGAGAAAAAAACAAACAAAGTTGGTCCCACCTTCTGGAACCCCAGTGTGTTGAGTTCAGCCCAGGATATACTGGAGGGAAAAAATTCCAAACTCACCATTGGATTAGTGGCATTTTGAGTTCTGGTCTTCTTCGCTAGTCTTCCGTATACTGTGTACTTTTCAAAGTCCTTAAATAACTGGTCCTTGCAGTCTGTCCAGGTTTTGTGGCTGTCTTCAGTGAGAGTCATGGTGGAAGGTGATCACTTCCATCTTACCTGGAGTCGAAACATTTTTAATTCCATTTTTTAAAGTCTGCTATTATAATGCTGTTGTTCATCAGTGTGATTTAAATTAATACTTAGTGCCAGGGATGGTGGCTATGCTTTTAATTCCAACAACTCAGGAGGCTGAGGCAGGAGGTCAGAACTTTAAGACCAGCCTATTCAACAATGCAAGACCCAACCTCTAAAGAAGTTAAATAATTAGGCAGGTGTGGTGACATGTGCCTATAATTCCAGCTACTGGGGAGGCTGTGGCCAGAGGATTGATTCAAGGAGTTCAAGGCTGCACTGAGCTGTGATCATGACACTGCACTCCAGCCTGGGTGACAGGGTGAGACCTGAATCCTTAGATAAATAAATAAATACACACACACACACACACACACACACACACACACACACACACAGAGCAACCACTATGATGATTGAAACATGTCAGAATGCAAAAGCAAGAACACCTCTATTTAATAACTGTAATATAATTTTGGAGAATTGATGGGAGGCAATTGCTTGCATTTCTTACAGACTATTCCAAATTATTAATGTTAATTACTTAAAGTGATTTTATTTTTACACTGAAGAGTAAAAAAAAAAAACAACTTTATCGTTGAATGAAACTGTATAGATAGTATCTTAATTATGTTTCATTTGTATTTCAATACTCTACAATCAGTACTTTTTCTATTTTCTATAGAAAATAATAAAACTTTGTATCTCTGAAACTGTATACAGGTGATGAGCTTTGAATTGGATGCACAGTAAGATGTTTTGCTTTTAAACCAAATATACAAAGAGAGGCAATGATCTATATGCCTTTAGCAAGGGAAAATAACCTGTTGAACTATTTCTTTCACTATATGTTCAAGAGAGTACTTAGGGAGAAAGAGATTAATTCATTTTTAATGCTAGGAAAATACAGTCATTAAAAAGCAGATAATATAAAATGCCAGAAATGCTTTTAAGATTACAAGAAGTGCACTTCGTTCTGAAATAGTTTGCTACTTTTGGAGATCTAGATAGGCTGAGGTATTAAATATTAAAATAGAGGTTGCTTTTTAAAATGCAGTGTTTCTTATCAGAAAAAAACATTTGAATAAGCATTTCTGTTGTATAATTCATGATATTGCTAATAAGATAGTCTAGGAGAATTATTTGTTATGCTTTTGAGAATGACTAGGATTTTTTTTTTTTATGAAAGAGTATTCCCTTGTTCATGTCCTCTTAAATATATATGAGTACTGTTAAACTGTATGGGATAGTCACCTGACTGATTTTTTCATATTAGTATGGCTTCCCTATATTTTATGGGAAAATCTATTCAAATAAAAATATTAATGTGAATTTTGCTACCTTCAACAGCATGAGAAGTCAGCAGTACATTTTAAACTATTGATGTAACAGGAAAATAAGTGTTGGAAGGATGTCCCTGCGAACACTTTTATTCGGATTTTCTGCAATAGAAATTAGTATGACTTGCTATTCCTGTAGTGTGTGTGTGTGTCTGTGTGTGCGTGCGCACACACAGACACACACAACTAAATAATATAAACATAGTCACTGGTCTTCAAAAGAACACTCTTCTCTTGACTTCTCTCCAGTCTTAGTCATCCACTGGCATGTCAGTAGCTTCTTTACGGTAGGAACAAGCAATGAAAAGTTGGCCAACCTGTTTCAAATAACAATCCAACTGCGGGGTTCTGCATGCCACCTCAGTTCATCAATAAACACTACTTACAAAAAAGTTATCCGTAAGTTTTTGCTACATCGTACTTGAATTATTTTGGTGGATATAGTTCTTAATACGTAATTGTTGATTGCCTTAAGTGCTTTTCTAAACTTTCGTATTTCTGTCACTAAATAGCTAGCATGTAAAAAGTACAAGTAATTTTTCAAGGCATGTTGGTTAGTGCCTTTGCTTCCACATTTTCTGCCCTTAAAACTATTTATCCAATCTTAAATGACTTTTTTTTTTTTTTTTAAGATGGCAGACCTTTTTTTTTGGTCACATTATTTTGTAAATAAAATATTAGGGTGTATGAATATGATTAAAATATACTGTGTACAAATATTAATATGTGACTATGAAACATGATTATTTTCTTGAAGCCTATTCCAATAATTTAGGGAAAATTTTAGAATTTAAACATTTTCCTGTTAACATTATGTTATAATCCACTTAATAACATTATGTTATAATCCAATTTCTAAATGAGCTGATATCAATGTTCATTATTTTGTAATAGCTATAAGAACCACATGTAGATACTGTGAAGGAAGTTGTGATGAAAAACACCTCAGTTTTTCTCTGACTAATTATAACTACTGTTGGGGAATAGGTGATGCATTCCCAGTGGTTTCATATTTAACATTATTTATATTTAATTTTTTTATTTATGAAAAACAAAAGTGATATTTTAGAGTATCCCAGATTTTAAAATATGTATTTAATTTAGGAAGAAAAAACAGGTTTTTACAAATTCATAGAATTAAAGACAATTTTTGTTAATTCCAGTTGTGTAGTTACCTGAATTCTTAAAGCATATAAACTGTTTTTTCCATGGATGGGAGAAAGGAAGATTCCCCTTGACTTTATGGATGTTAGAGCTGCCTTCAAATGCTAGAAGCATTGCTCTACAATTTTTCTTTTGCAACATTCCTCTGGTTTGGGTTGATAGTAACATTTTTATGTTGTTTAAACAAGTTTTCATGCTTCCAAAGAAAACTGAAGAGAATGACTGAATTACTAAGATCTGGAAGTAGATTAGAGAACTGCCAAAACTCAGTTAATTTAACTATCATTAGCAAATAGTTCACAAATAAATACTTTATTTTCTTAAAAAAAGAAGGTTGCAATCAGAGACATATTTGGAAATGTGCATATAACTTAAAGGATTGAGACTTGGTACTCTTTTAAGGATAATTCTCATATATTGAGCTAAGAGTGCATATATCAGTACAATCTGATTGCATACAATTTTTTTCTCCAAAGTGGCTAGTATTTGAGAGTTCCTTTAATTACTGCTTCCTTAACTGTTTGCTTCTTATGTACAGCATGTGTACAGATTTAACAGCAGGTGTTCATTTTAATATAAGAACAAATGTATAAAGACTTTTAATCTTAACATAGTACCATATATGAGCTGCTTGTTTAGAATTATTCATATATAAGATATTTAATGGTACTTGGATTATCTCTTTGCAGTTTTTTTTGTCTTATTACATCTGTTTAAATGGAGGCTTTTAGAGTAGCTAGAGCCTGGTCATTGGACGTTTTGGGGACATTTACTATGAGACGGCTATTGGAAAGGTTTAAACCTGGTCAAGAAATGATTTCTGTCTTTAGAAAGTTCAGCCTAAAAATCATGGAACAAACTAGAAATGTTAGATGCCCAGGCTCAGTGTTTTAATCTATGATTTATAACACAGTTCTAGTCTCAAGTGAAAAAAGTCATCAATAAGACATGGCCCAGGTCTCGCAGGCATTTTTTCTTTAGTTCTTCTCTTTAGGCCAAATAATGCCTAACTGTGCTTAAGAAGTACAGGTTGGATAAATGACTATCTGAAATCGCCATTTACAAATCGGTCTGATACAGAGTAGATTTCTCAGAAGGTCTTCACCAGATAGTATAGTTCTTGGTAAACTGTATCTGTGTAAATGCAACCCTGACATCAACAAGTGGCACCAACACAGGTATAGTTTACCAGAAAAAAATTCCTGAAATTATCGTTGTTATATAAGTAAATTCTGGAGGTGAGGTGCAGTTGTTTCAAATACATCCTCCTCCTTCAGAGTATTTATCCGAATCTTCTGGATCCATAGCACATGAAGGAGAATTTCAGAGTAAGATTACCTGGTTTTGGCACTGGGAGCAATGTGATCATTGTTACGGCAGTGATGATGTGAGGGACATGTTACTAGTAAAACTTACGGAAATAATGTTACACCCCTATGAAATGGTCAGTCAGTATATGATATGTCTCTATGAAGTGTACCTGAACTTTGAAAGAGAACCTTCCAAACTTATCAAAACTACACACCCAACCTGTTTTACTGGTACTTTAAAGGACAAATAATACTGTCAGAAGTAATTTTGGAAATACCTCTAAAGACTACTATATTTTAGGCATGTTGGACCTTTTGAGATAGAGGGAGATATTTACAAAGTCCTATAGCTGGCTACATGGGTGTAATCAGAAAGGGAACTTTTCCATGCAGTCAGTAGCCTAAGCTACTGGAGTGAACAAACCATGAAGAATTGTTTGCCTGGAGGCTTGTTGAACCAGATGACATCTAGACTTTGAAGGATAGGCCTTGCAACCAGAATAAAGCTACATCTTTGTTAAAAGGAACACACCTGCTTGGAAGATGGGTGGAATAGCATTCTGTCTTAGGAAACTATTACCAATTCAAGAAATGTGAATTTCGCATTTATCTCTTGTTTGGATAGCTCCTTAAAAGGAACTAAGAACCAGATCCAAAAACTATAGATTTAAATTTGAAGGGCAAGCTCTATTTTACAATTGTACAAGTATAAAAGTTCTGATCTTGGAAGCAAACCTACAAGCAAAATCAGGCTGAGCAACATCAAGCATGATAAACATTTCAAAATATACATGGGGAAAGCATAAAAGCAGGACTGTATGTAGCTACAGAAGACACAAAGAAGATCTGAGAAGTTAAAGTTAGGAAAAGTATCTAACAATTAGCGCTGTTCAGCATGGGATGAAGGGTTCGGTGTGGTGGGTTCATGCTTGTAATCCCAGCACTTTGGGAGGCCAAGGCAGGCAGATCACCTGAGGTCAGGACTTGGAGACCAGTCCGGCCAACATGGTGAGACCCCTAAATCTAATCAAAATACAAAAATTAGCTGGGTGTGGTGGCATGCGCCTGTAATCCCAGCTACTCTGAAAGCAGAGGTGGGAGAATTGCTTGAACCCGGGAGGCGGAGTTAGCAGTGAGGCGAGATGGCACCATTGCACTCCAGCCTGGGTGACAGAGGAAGACTCCCTCTCAATAAATAAATAAAATAAAAATGGGATGAAGAATCTCATAAGACAGAGAGTTCTCCATCATTGGAGTTTAAACTGTTCCCTCATTGGGAAGTTGGGGAGGGATAGTTAGTATCAAAAGGTAGAAGATTTAATTCAGCAATCATTTATGGATCATATACTTTGTACTCTGATCTACATTACCTTTAGAATCATTTGCCATCAGCAATTTTGTGATTTGGGGATCATCATAAGAGAGAGTTCATATGGAAGGCTGAAAATTGTGAGTAATCATCATACAGTGTAGTCTTCTGGATTAAAACAATGAATTATTTCTCATGGAGAGTGAGAAAGAAAAAGCCCTGGCCATATCTCTATGGTTTAATTCATTCTGGAAACAAATAAATGAGACATGCATATAAAGGGGAATCTGTGAAATCATTGCTGGGAAATGAAATTTACAACAAAGGCAAGATAAGAGTTGCATTTGAGAAACATTGATAAGTGAATGTCAAATCATACATTTCTTATGAGAAAAATTGGTTACTTTGGCAACATAGACATTATTCTTTATTTCTGATAAGCAGTGTTACTTTAATTCCCACCTGTGGCTTTTGTTCTGTGTCTCCAAGGGACATTAATGCTGAAATGAAAACTAATTAACATTTTAAACTGTAATATACACATTGATTTAGGGGAAGTATGTGTCTTTAATATTGCTCTCAATGCAGTGTAGAAAAATATCTGGGTGATTCCTTTACTTACATTTCTTTAAAGGGTAACATTTTGAATTAAATTTAAAAATTTAGTTGTATTTTCTGTTTTCAGATGGTTGGAATGGATGAAATATAAGCTTGATACTATAAACAGAAGTTTTGCAACAGAATTATTTATTTTGCTATTTTATAAGATGAGTTTAAAAACCAGGTATGGGGACAAGAACGTGATTTTTGGAAAAAATAATAGCTTTATTGAGTTATAATTTACACACAATAAAGCTCACCATCTTGAGTATACAGTACTGTGGTTTTAGTATATTAATAAAGTTGTGCTGTGATCACCAGTATTGATTTCTAGAACATTTTAATATCACTCCCAAAGAAACCCTATATCCACTAGTGGTCACTCCGTGTTGCTCTAGTTCCCTATCCTTTGGCAACTACTAATCTACCTTCTGTCTCTACAGATTTCTCTGTTTCTTTTACTTAGCATAATATGTTCAAGAGTCATCTACGCCGTAGCTCATGGAAGAATGAAAAGGAATTTTATTGCCTAATAATTTTCTATTGTGTGAACATGCCACTTTTTGTTTATCTGTTCATCATTTGTTAGACATTTGAGTTGTTTCTGCTCTTTGCATATTATGACTAATGCTGTTATGAACTTTTGCTTACATGTTTCTATGTGAGGGACATATGTCTTCATTTTTAGTGGGTGAATACCTAAGAGTGGATAATATGGTAGTTCCATGTTTGACTGTTTGAGAAACATCCAGATTGCTTCCCGAAACATCTGTGGCATTTTTCAATGCTGCTAGCAATGCATGAGGATTCCATTTCTCCACATCCTCAACAATACTTGATATTTGTCCGTTTGATTATAGTCATCACAGTGGTCATCAGGTGGTATCTCATTGTGGTTTTGGTTTGTATTTTCCTAATGGCTAATGATTTTGAGCATTAGCTCTTTGTAGAAGCTGTTTGTATATCTCTTTTGAAATGTCTATTCAGATTTCTTACTCATTTTTAAATGAGGCGATTCATCTTTTTATTGGTGTAAGGAGTATTTATGTATTTGGAATATGGGCCCTTTAATATATAATTTGCGAATATGTTCTCTCATTCTGTGGGTTGTCTTTTCACTTTCTTGATGATGTCCTTTGATGCACAAAATTTTTAAAATTTTGATGAAGTCTTTGATTTATTTTTGTTCATTTGTCACTTGTTTGTTTGGTGTTATAGCTAAGAATCCAAGATTATGGATCTTTACTCTTGTGTTTTCTTATATGAGTGTTTACAGTTTTAGCTCTTACATTTAGGTCTCAGATCCTATAACCTTATTTTTTTTTGGTGATAATTTTTGCATACTTTGTGAAGTAGGGATCCAGCTTCATTCTTTTTTATGTAGATATTCAGTTGTGGCAGAATCATTTGTTGAATACACTGTAATTTCCTCCATTGAATGGCCATGGTATCCTTAGCCATATGGACAAGAATTTATTTCTGGACTCTCAATTCTATTCTGTTATTGTCTGTTTATCCTCATGCTAATAGTACAGTGCCTTGGTTACTGCCATTTTGTGTTAAGACTTGAAATTGAGGAGTGAGTCCTGCAAATCTGTTCTTCTTTTACAAGATCATTTTGACTATTTGCGTTCCCTTGCATTTCCAAATGAATTTTATAATGAGCTTGTCAGTATTTGTAAAGGATGGCTGAGAATGTGACAGAAACTGTATTCAGTGTTTGGATCAATTTGGGAGTGTTGCCACCCTAGCACTATTTAGTCTTGTGATCCATGAACAGGAGATGCCTTTACGCTTATTTAGGTCTTTAATTTAGTTTAATAATATTTTGTAGTTTTCAGCGTACACCTCTTACACTTCTTTCGTTACATTTATTCCTAAGTATTTTATTCCTAATTTCATTTTCAGGTTGTTCTTTGTTAGTGTATAGAAGCACAAGTGTATTTCTTCTGTTAATTTCACATCCTCTGGTCTTGCTAAACTCATTTATTAATTATTAACAAATTTTAAGGGTTTTCTATATATAAGATTATACATCTCTGAATATTATATCTTTATTTCTTCCTTTCCAACCTGGATGCTTTTTAATTTCTTTTCCTTGCTTAATTGCCCTTCTGAGGGTCTAATTAAAAACAAGAATTAATTCACCAAAGATAAAATGCCAACTAATTGGTTGTTTCTCCTACATTTTACTACAGTTAATTTGAGAATCTGTTCATAGAGGATCCTAAAATATTAACACAATGCAGTTTATATTAATCAAATCAAGAGTAATCTATCATGAAGAAATAAAGTTAAATTTAGCGGTATATTAGTTGCATTCTACTTGATTCATAGGCCTAAATTAATGGGTAAGAAAGCTCTTGCTCAGGAATAGAAGGCAAAACCACAGAAAATAACAGAAAGGAAAAGAAGCAAAAGCACCAGGTGGCATGGAATGTTTAAAATATACTGAGATTCATATATTTTGTATTTTTCTCTTTGTTAGAGGAAATTATAGACCCCAAATTGAGATGTATGAAACAGAGAGTTGTGTAGCAAGTGCGTTTGTAATAATCAAATAGTATTTATTTTTGTTTTGCTCAATTTTCAATATGGAGGTTTTCGAAATCTGTTTAAGATGTCTTTGTTACGTGCATTTTTGAAACATGCTTTGTTGTCTGTAAGTCTGCTTGCATTCTAGAATACAAGAGTGCATAGCCGGTTTTCCTTAGGAGACCGTAGATGTGACCAAGAGCCTAAGGACTTGGCTCAGTGTTACTCATGACAGACAGGCACTCACCCTGATAGCCAGTTGGAGATTTTCTGACTTCGATCACTTCGTACATGCATGTTACTATACTGGCAATTGTTTTATTAAATATTTCTTTAATGAATAATCTTCATTTTCATTTTAGCAAGGGCATTGAGACATACATGTAGTTTGATTTCTCATAATTAAATCTTGGAGTCCCACCTTTCACTGATGTATATTTTTATTAGAAATTGGACAAAAAACTTTAGGTTCTCAATTAAGCCAATATATTGAAATCATTGTGCTTTTTTAGTTAACTGATATGATCACTATTGTGAAACTTATCAGTCAATAATTATGTAGTAGAGGTGCTTTGAACTAGAAAATTACTAACTGGTTTGATATAATTTGTGTTGTAAAAAGTAATAAACCATGAGTTATTATATTGAAATTAGAATGTTAATTTTCTAGTTTTTACCAATATCTGATCATTTCTATCCAGTCATCTATCTATTCAATTATATATGAGATACTTTTAATAATAAACTTATAATCAATTTGCAGGCTTTATGCAATCCACAATAATTCTAACTTAAATTATTATATTTTAAAATTGAATTACTATTCCCAAATTTGATAACATATGTGTTTGTAGTGTAATTTACTAATAAAAGAGCCCTAAAATAATGTTTGGTCATATATGGTTTTATGTTTTAATTAATCATTTGGCAATAAGAATACGGCTTATGGTGGAAACAATGTTTCTAAATGGTGACTGCATTGTGCTGTTAGCCCACAGAGTGTTGTTTCAGTTGTCAGTGTGACTGAAATCATATTAGACCACATTTCTCCCTAACACAGCTAATGCTGGAATCGCTTATGTGGAAATTAGTTACATATTATGTGCCCTGTATTTCAGTGTCACAAGACTTACTGGTGTAGAGAAGAGAACACTCACCAAGGTGTATTCTTTACAGTTGGTTTTGAATCATTTAACTGTTTTCCTTGTTTAGACTCTTAGAGCAAATTGGTTTTAACTTAATCCTGGAAAAAGATGCACTCTTGTACAAAAAAAAGTGTTAAAATTTTGTAAGTATTTCAGAAAATATGGTGCTTATGGATCCAGGGGGTGTCATCTCCTTCAGCATCTGCCATAGCAACGTTTTTGTTGGTTATTCTCTCACTACTTGATGTAAAATGTAGTTCATTCTTTACATTATCATCCTTGTTTTAATAATAGATATCATTTTTCCATAGGATATTTTTATCACTTTAGGAAGTGGAACTGCTTTTAGTTCTCCAAGAATCTATAATTAATTGTTGTCAAACAGATACCCTAGGTAAAGCAGGTATGTCAGTTTACTTATGCGAATTGTCTCACTGGTATTTGTATTCTCACAGAAATCAATTTGACAAAAGGCTGTGTATTCTGAAAGATTTTTCTCTCTAATCCTGAGTATGCTGTGAACCTCTTTTGGGAATATTATAATTTTCTGCTTTGAATAATATAGCCTTAAGTTTTTCTATGTTAAGATAATAGTTCCTTGCATATTATAACCATTTTCTCTTTTTTTGCAGGTTTTATATTACTAGTTATACTTTTTGGAATTACCATTTCATTAAAAAATACATTTGAATCTTTGCTTTTGAAAACAATGTCAAACTTGAAATATTGCTTAATTTCTTGTAGTCCATTAAATTGAATATATGTATATAATAAATTAAATGATAATGAAATACGATTATAGGTTAGTAACTCAAAAATTCTTTGAATTTGGCAATTCTGTTAGTGATGACTATTGCTATGACAGAAATATTAGAGAAATGTACTTTGATTTTTAAAGCATTCATCAATATTTAAGAAACATTAATTGTAAATTACTTTCAAAGATCTAATGAATTTGTAGAGTTATTCTTCAATAAATAAATACATTAAAATATACATACAGCATATGTAATAAACAAAAATTTTCTTATAGTTTCCAAGTCAGGAATTATTAAACAGCAATATGGTAAAGGCAAAGAGGTATTTACAGCTTGATGTGATAACACAAAGAAGGGGCAGTTAGCTCCCCTGGAGATGTTCTACCTGGAGAAGAACAGTAATGGAAGGCTTTTTAAAGGAGTTAATTCTTAGACTAAGTTTTAAAAGATGACAAAAATTAACCAAATAATGAATTTATGGGAAGGGAGAGAAAGACATTCTAGCAGAAAGAGGAGTCCACAGGTATGAAAGCACAGGTGGAAAAAAAGCTTATCTGGGACGGGCAGTGGCATCATAAGATTTTGTTCTAGCCAAAAGCATAATCCAGCCAAACTTGAGGTTCGGTAGACCCATTCTAATAGCTCATGTTAGATAGAGTTGGGAGGATCCCATGAGATCGGATGACCAGTCAGGAGCTGTACTGTAGTAAGGGACAGATTTCAGGCTCTTGAAAAGATGGAAAATATTATATGACCATTCATCTCAGATGCTGCACATAGTCTTGTTTATGCTATTTACTTCATTTTCATTATTAATAGCTCTTTCTACACTCCTTTAATTCCACAAAGTTTTTTAATTTGGTAGATAATTTATATAGTTACCTTGGACGTGTTCCAAACTTGTTTATGAAGAAGTTTAGTTGAGTGTTGAGAAAGCAGTATGACCCTCAGATTCCTGGTGCAATCCACCAGGTGGGCAGTGATGTCACTAGTGAAAACAGCGGTGACAAGAAGAGGCAGTTTGATGGGGTTCAGGCAGGAGCATGGTAAAGTGCTGGTTAGTTTATTCTTGTAACTGTTGTATCTGTCAGGATCGAGATATTTGCAGTTCTTTGTGTATATTTGTCCAGGTAATGATGGGGTATATGATTCTGAAGCTCAGGGAACAGATCTGGAATGGAATTCAGACTTAGGAGAGATTATTATATAGGCAAGATCATTATAATCTCTGTTATCTTTCTTGGATAAACTTGGAATTAAGAAGAGAAAATGACTAAATACGGAAACCTGGGAAATATGTACACTTTAGGGTAGATGGAGGAAGAATAGGCATAAAAGGCAGAGAAAATAATAAGCCAAGCAAGAAAATTGTTGCTTGAATGTGACCAAGAAAGAGAATTTCAAAAATAAAGATATCCCTTCGTGTGGTAGAGACATGTGATAAGAAAAGAATCTAAAGTAATCTTTGGAGTGTGTCAATAATGTGGTGTTGGTGGCTCAACAGGAATAATTTCAGTTGGGTAGAGCTGAACTCAGGAGAGAATGGGAGGTGAGCAAATGTCACAGTGAAGGTAGATTGTATTCTGAGGAATTATACATGACAAGGAAAAGACATGTAGTTCCAAATATTTGTGGCCTGCAGTGGTCAAGGAAGATTTTATTTTTAAGAAACATATTTTTTTTTTATAGATGCACAATTCCCAAATGTGTTTTTGGAATACTGTTAACAGGTGATACATGAAGAATTTATTTTCTAACCAATGAAGTCACAAAAACTCTGGATTCAGTAAAGTAAAAGAGATTTCTTAGCATCCATTAGTTTCTGAGCAGTCATTAATGTGCTAATAAACATTGTTTATATCCAAAATAGGAAATATAATATGCAGCGATTTCTAAACATTTTGGCAACTAATTACTCTTTTCCAAAACAAATCTATTAACTCCATAGTATAAGAGACCATCTTGGCCGGTCACAGTGGCTCATGCGTGTAATCCCAGCACTTTGGGAGGCCAAGGTAGGTGGATCACGAGGTCAGGAGATTGAGACCATCCTGGCCAACATGGTGAAAACCCATCTCTACTAAAAATACAAAAATTAACTGGGCGTGGTGGCACGTGCCTGTAATCCCAGCTATTTGGGAGGCTGAGGCAGGAGAATAGCTTGAACCAGGGAGTTAGAGGTTGCAGTCAGCCGAGATTGTGCCTCCAAACTCCAGCCTGGCAACAGAGCGAGACTCCTTCTCAAAAAAAAAAAAGAGACCATCTCAAAATCAAGCATACACTGGTGTGATGAAAACAATATACACACACAGCAGGGCTGATACCCCAGTTTGCTTACTTCCTTATTCGTTGTTTGTGGCCAGAGGCCATTCTAACTAGTGTTAAATATCTTGACTGTCATTTTCATAACATCACAGTCCAAATATGAGTATTGAAAGAGGTCATTATGCAAGATTCTTTTAAATATTAAAAAAAAAATTTAACTTTTAAGTTCAGGGATATATGTCCAGGTTTGCTATGTCATAGGATTTTGTTGTACAGACTGTTTTCATCACCCAAATAAGCCTAATTTTCCTAATCTTCTCCCTCCTCCCATCTTCTACCCTCAGACAGACCCCGGTGTATATTTTTCTCCTTTATGTGTTCATTAACATAGTGCCTGCTAGTAAACATGTGTTGTTAATAATTTCTTAATATTATTGTTGTTATGATCTGAAGGAATACTTTTAAGAAACCCTTGGGTAACCTGAGTGTAGAACTGTATTTGGAGGAGGAACAAGGGACTAAGGAAGACAGAGAAAGTTGAAAAAGAACAGTTTTGGATTGAGGATTGATTATGTATCTTCGCTGTCCATACCCCTTGTTGCTTTTCCTTGACCACATCATTTACATTAGAACACTGTGCTGTTCAGGAAAGAAGTAGGATGACATTTAGAAACATGATATTTTTCTTTCTTTTGTAGAAGCAGTAACATGTGAAATCCACATGTTCTAGGTGAAATAATAGTAGTCATTTAAGCTTATCAGGACCAAATTAAAATTAAACTTGTTTTGAACCTGTTTTATTTGCTGAAAATTTTAGAGACAAAGTACTATCATCTGTCTTCTCTACCTCATCACACTGCCAAGGCTTTTACAAGTTAAACAATGAAAATAAACAAAATCTATAACATATGTATTATGTATTTACATATACACATTATTTGTAATCCATGTTTTAAAGTTGGTCCACTATTATTATTTCTTAACAAAATTTAACTAGTGTTAGTCAAAAATTTTAAAGACTGGGGTTTACATTCAATACTGCTTTATAGAGACAGACAACATATTGCAGTGGGGGAGCATATAGACTTTGGAGCCAGATTGTATGACTCTGCCACTTACAAGCTCTGTGACCTTGGGCAATTTACTTAATCTCTCCGTGCTTCAGCTTCTTCATCTATAAAAATGGTGGTAATTTAGAACCTATTCTATACAGTTATGAAGATTTTGCTTTAAAATGTGCTTGACACAGAGGACTTATTTTATAAATAGTCTGTGTTAAACATAACAAATACAAGATTGAGTCTGCTAAGATGAAAAATACAGATTTATAATTTTTTTTTCCTTCCTGATCTAAACATTGCTCGGCAATCGGAGGATTATGAACACCAACGCAAGTTGCATTTCTTGTCAACCTGCTTTCGACGTGTTAATCAGAGGAAGGCTGCAGTGGCTTGTGAGATGATGACACTGATGCCCTCGTGCTGCTCCAGCCTGACTCTCCGTGGTTGATTCTGTCTGCATCATTTTATATTAAAATATTAAAATAACAAAAATCTAGATTTTTTTTTCCTCAGGTTGCATGAAAGCATAGTGTTTTACTTTCACATTGGATCAGATAGTAGTCTAGAGCGTCTATATTCACATTGTGTCCTGATTGCTCATGTGAAAGGTAAAGTAACACCACTTTCTTTATCATTAGGTGGTGAGACTTGTCACCCTGCTTTATGAACAGCAAATTCTTAGCTCAGGGAGCAGCCAGGGGCAGGTCATAAAATAAAGGATTACAGAGCAAAGATATTAGTGAAATAGAAGCATCAGCACTTACTGTATTTAACTCAAAGACGATGAGGTCTGCCTGGGGAGCTAATACTACTTAACTGTGTTTGGGCAAAAAGCCAAAAGGAAATTGTATTTCAAAGAGGGAAGGTCTGGCATTCCATATGCTGGGTAATCCTGGTCAGTTAACAGGGTTATATGGCCATTTAACACAGAAAATGGAAGGCTAAAAAGAATCTTTTATGTGAAAGAACACAATGTTGATGCAGTTTGAAGCTGAAGGACAATTGATAACATATCAGGTCTTTAAATTATTCAAGTTTAAATAGTTGAGAAACAGAACTGGCATCTTTGACTGTGGACCAAGTCTCACATAAACTTAGTTTGTACTCTGTATTAACTGAACCGTAGAACCAGTAATGATGATCATGACAAATAAATAAATCAAAGGCATTCCAGAAGCACCTTTAAGTGTTCCAGAGAGCCAGGGCTGTCCTTGGGGAAATCTTGTAGTTCAAATCAACTTCTGCCTAAAGAAGGTATATTGGAGGGTAAAATGCAGTTAAACCTATTGTCTGAGATGTGTTGGAGTAGACTGTGCTCAAATATTTCTAACTTTGTAGTACTGGTTAGAAAGAAGGGTGTCATCTCCTTCTATACTCCTAATGCTTTCTTGAGTCACTGAAAAGCTTAGACCAGTTGCCCCAGGTGGCCATACCTTAAGGATAGCTTCAAGGTATGAAATACCATATGCTGGCTGCCATGTTTCCTCCCAATTTGCCGATTTGTTTCTCCTGTTCTTTCTGCTCCTTGTGAGTTCTCAGAAGCCACTAGACAGCCTGTGCAGCTAATGGTCAAATATTGTTCAGCTCTGGCCTTTGGGTGACTTTCCCAGCTTCTCGTCCTTTCCTGCTAGTCATTTGGGCTGCTTTTGTCCCTACCGTTAGAGCTCTCACTCAGTATATGCTTAAATACAACAGTCATGACACCCTTTTAATTGGGGGTAAACTGTCTGATTTCTTACATATACCTACAAACACCTGAGGATGGCATTTAAAACATCTTATTGTCTGATATGGTTTGGCTGTGTCCCCACCCAAATCTCAGCTTGAATGTGTCTCCCAGAATTCCCATGTGTTGTAGGAGGAACCTTGGGGTGCGGGGTGGGGGGGAATTGAACCACGGAGGTCTTTCTTTCTTTTTGCTATTCTCATGGTAGTGAGTAAGTCTCACGAGATCTGATGGGTTTATCATAGGTTTCCGCTTTTGCTTCTTCCTCATTTTTCCGCTTGCTGCTGCCAGGTAAGAGGTACTTTTCACTTCCCGCCATGATTCTGAGGCCTCCCCAGTCACGTGGAACTGTAAGTCCAATTAAACCTCTTTTTGTTCCCAGTTTCGGGTATGTCTTTATTAGCAGCATTAAAATGAACTAGTATATTGTCCCATTTGTAAATATATGTGTGCCATATTCTTTATGGTATCACTTGATCTGTGTTTTAATTTCATTGCCATCCAGAGACTTTTTCTTAAAATCCTAGTTATTTTAATCTTCTCATAGTTCTCCCATGAATTGGATTATTTGTCAGCATTATAGAATGTAGGGTAGAGGATCTAAAGTGCCCATATAGAAAGCCTTGTGTTTTAATTTTATTTTTATGAATTCATTTGTGTATTCATTTCAGCATTTATTTATTGATTCTGGAAATGTATATGAGTAAGGAAACAAAAATTAACATAGTATATCCGCAATCCTTAATTGTCACACACACACACAGAAACACACACACACATACATACACACACACGTTTTGAGGGCAAAGGCAGCCACAGTTTACAGTAAAGTCTACTTGTGAACAAATTCAGCGACTATCCATGTGGTTCTTATGGAATTATTGAGGATATGGATTATTGGTTTTAAGATTAAAAAACAGGTTGTGTCCACATCAGCTTAGTTGTCAGAAATCCAAATTCACACAAACTCAGTTTCTGTTGTCATAAAAGGGAGTTTGTTAGGACAAGGCAAAGTCCTTAGAGAACATTTAGATGGTTGAATATTCTGTCAAAGTCATCGGTCAGCTCCTGCTGCCACTGGGGTTTCCATTTTTCTTATTTCATTCACTTCATGAGAAAGAACTGCCATCCTCGTCTCTGAACGTGTCCTGGAACTGTCCTGAGTTAGGGCACTTGTCCTCTCTAACTTCATATGCCAGTTAAAGAATAGACAATAGCATGGATTGTACTGATTAATTCATGGGACTGGCTTCTCCTGCATGTGGGAGGAGTGAACACCTGAATGAAAATCTGGACAATGTTAGGAAATAGAATAGGGAGGTGGATGCTGAGTGGACGACATGCTGATTTCTGATACTTCCTTGCAAACTGGAACTAGGATCTAGCTCTTTCAAACCTCAGTAAAGAAATGAATATATCACTCATTATTTATGATTCTTTCCTTAGTTTTGTTGGTGTTTGACTGTGACAGCCACGAGTTGCCTTTCTTATGTTACAAAGTTAGATGTGGCTTAACTGAGCTTTTAGTACGGTAGATTGTAAATGCTTTTAAACTTCAGGATACACCTTAGGATGAGTGTCTGTGGAGACTTTTGCTTGTATCTTCCCAACTTCATCTGTGAATGACAGTCTTACACACTCTTCAAGGCTCACTTCCACAGGAAACTTTGGCCCGTTTCTGCACTGGAGAGTCATCACTCTTCAGTGCTCACAGCACTTCTGGCTAATCATTCCCTCTTTTTCTCAATGCTGAATCCTCTTATTTTTTGGCATTCTTTGGCATAATTAAACCCATCACAAGCAGATAGGACAGATGCTGCAAACGATTCCAGGTTGGCATTTGGCATTTGGTGTGAGCTACAGGGAGGGAGGGCATGGAAGAAGTAAGTCTTAGGTGCTGGCAGGAGAGTAACTGTGGGACTAACAGATTTATCTGATGATTCTTGTAAAGAACTTGGTCAGGAATAAGAAAGCAAAACACTTAGAATTTTGAAAAGAGGGTGCAGAGACCTGGATGATGTCGAGGCTCTGGCTAGTGAATAAATTTAGAGCTTCGGATCGTTGGAATAAAAGAGCGTTTGAGGAACAGTTGGAGCCAGCAAGCTATGCCAGGGCCCGTGAGTAGGAGAACATTTTAATTTGTGCTTCTATGAAGCAGTGAAAAAACTCATTTCTATATGAAAAGCATCCAAACTGTAAAAAAAAAATCGCATATTACTTAATATCCCACGAGCATATATCTATTTTACATCCTCGAAGCTCTTCTTCAACATTAACTCGTGTGTTTTATTTGGAATCAAATCAATGCATGATAGAAATATTTTTAAAAGTTTTTAAACAGCTCTGTTTAAATACCAGTTTTCCATAACGAAGATCTGGTTCTTGCACCATGAAAGGGCTTCCATTTAATCATTTTTTTTAAGGAGTGTAGAAAGTGTTATGCTTAAAAATAGACAGTGAGCACTAAGAACATTAAGTTTGTAACAGCAATTCTAAGCTGTTTCTTCCAAAACTGTTGCCCAATCTCTCCCACAGGAAAGCCTTGTACAACATGTCACACTCAAGATATTAAGCCATGTGCATGTGTGAGAAATTACACCTGAAAATGGCAGTGACCTCAGTCTAGGTCTGTGATGCACTCTTCTGTCAACAAGAACTTTTTGTTACTTTATGCACATTTTCTATACTATCTGAGCAATGCCAATATGTTGTCCCCACGTGAGAACTTTACTCTAAATATTTCTAAATTTTCCACCTGCAGTCAGTGAATTATTATAAAGAAGATGAAAACCACTCTGTATTTTTTCCTATAACCAATACGTCGTCTAATTAAGGAGGATTGCTAAGCCTGAAAAGGTAAAGATAGTTGGTAGTGGGTTTTGAAGTCATAGAGGACATTTTCTAAAAAGCTTAAATCTCAAACTTCTGGCCACCAATTTGATTCAGACTCTAAAGAGAAATAGCACTCTGGGGAATAATCAACCCCAAGAACCTTACCTATTAGAAAATCTCTCACCTTAAATAAGGCAAAGAACCGGAAGTGGTGAGAACACTTCCTTCCATGAAGGAATCAGGGCTTGAGGTCCCATATGCTAACTTACAGAACGGAAATTACTTTGCAAAATTTTCCTATGAATTCTTCCCTAAGTTTCAGACTGTCAAAGTTAACATAAAAATGAGTAATAGTTTATTTTGTTTGTTTGTTTGAAATTTTGTACGGCTTTATACATTCAGAAATGTGTGTTGAACCACAAAACTGATGGAGCGCCTTCCAAATATGAACTGAAATATGTATTAGAAAAATTAACAAGTGACAAAGAGAAGAGTTTACTGCATCTCCACATTTCATGTGAGGCACTAAGTTTGTCTCCACATAAATACAAGCAAAATATGCTGAAACACAAACAAACCTGTAGTTTCAATTCGGCTTGTGGACCACCAGTTTAATATATTCAAATTAATGCCTTGACTTCATATCTTTACAAATGGTTCATATAAATCAGAAATTACTTAACGATAGTAGTAGTCTTTTCACATAATTCTTTTTTACAGTTTTTAGATAACCCTAAAGCAAGATTGTATCCGCGTTTAATAATCTGAAATGCTAAGTTCTAGTAGAATGCAGAATAGTGTATATTAAAGAGTGGTAACTTGAAGAGTAAATTACAATATCAGAGATTTTATGCTAGAATATATATTGGTCTTTTAAAATGTTTCTTCTTCAATCTAAAGTAATAGACCCACACACATTTAAAATCTGGAGGGTTTCTGTGTATCTAGTTCATTAAGTAACAATACGTTCAGTTGTGTGATGTTACTTTTCAAAGCAACAATGTAGATCCCAAAAGCCCTGGTTAATAGTTCTTAAACATAAACACAAAATGGAACAAAGACAAAACAAACAAAAATCAATCAGTTCTCTGGAAAAAGAGAGTGAGAGGGAGGGAGAGAAAGAGAGCGAGAGCGAGAACGAGAGAGAGAGCGAGCGAGAGAGAGAAATTTCACTAATGTAATGAATGTGCCCCATATTTACTTCGTAAATAACAAGATTTTAAATATAAATTCCATATAGCCAATATAGAATGTGTTCCTCAATTTTTGCCAAACTCTTACATTTATACCCAACCTGTGGTTTTAATTGACTAACAAGTATAGTTTGAATGTTGGTTGATGTTGTTGTATACATTAATGAGAAAGAAATGTGAAATTACCAAGATGTGTTGGAATTTCATTTGTTCATCAGTGATGTGAGTAACTGCTGACTTGGATAATAGTTTCAGAATACTGGAAGAATATTTCTTCAACATGTTTTATGCTATTCACAGTGTGACAGCTACAGAGATGGTATGTTTTAACATTTTTTCTGCATTGTTATCATGCTTTCTACTTCTTTTTTAGTCTAGACAATCAACAAAACAATAGACAAAGCCCTGATTTCTCATATTTGCCATTTCCATGGTGTAAATGCTCGTACCATGGTTAGCTTCAAGTTAGCAATGTGATGTCAACGTATGTAGAATTAGGAAGGGCTGCGTGTAGCACATTATTATATAATATTTCTACCAATCAGATACTATAGATGCAACTAACTTCAAAAGCATAGGTAATAATAAAATATACTAAAATAATTTTGAAAAAATGTTTAAAAATTTAAAAAAGAGTTTAAACATTTGAGAAGTAAGTTATTGTAGATAAGATTGTACTTTGGCAAAACTATGAAGCAGATAGAAAATATTTTTGTAATCCTTTCATTGTTTCACCTCCCTTCCATACATCCTCTCCGTGGGCACACCATCCTGTATCATTTAGGGCTACAAGTTATAAATTCGTATACATCATCTCATTTAATGTGCACCCATTGTGTAACAGGAAAGCTGAGTCTCAAGGAAGCTTATTGCTACCAAGTGCCAAATTGCAGCTATGACAAATACTGCAAATCTTTGTTGTCTCACGCAAGTTTTTCTTGCTCACACAAGCTGTTTCTTGCTGTGGGTCTGGGTGAATCTTTGGGGCAGAAGTTAGCACAATTTTCTATAAAGGACCAGATGTATGCATTGCTAGCCCAAGGGCAACATTGAGCAATGATCTCGCTTCAGGGAGAGCAGTTATTTTCATATTTCCCTTTTCAAAATGTAAAAACCATTTTTGGCTGGTGGGCCACAGAAAACAGGGTGCAAGAGGGATTTTTCCTCTAGGTCACAGTTTGCTGACTCCTGCTCTTGGACAACAGTCCTCAACATGGACCTTGGTGAATGGTAATAATGCCTATTATTGTGTGTATATCAGATTCTACTACTGGAAGCTGTAGCAGTGGAATCTTCTGTGGTGGGGGGACTAGATGAGAGAAAGCCATAATAAGAATTCTAGGGCGTGAGTGGTACAGCAAGTGACAGAAGCTGTCATCTCTATCAGAACTAGAAAAGTGAATGCTAATAACCTCAAGAACTTTGTGTGAAGTATAATGTTTTAAAATAGAACCAGTTATAGAGAGGTTGTGACATTTTGGTGGATGACATTGACATTCTCATATTTAGACAATATGAGATATAGTATATAATCATTTGTAATTTTTGAGAAATAAGATAAACCCTTTAGATTTAGCACTTTCCTTTCTAATATAATGTTCTTCCAGGAAACAAAAGTTTGATATTTTGCCTTTTTGATTATTTTTTGCTTAAATGCTTAAGGAAAACAAACTTACAAAAAGTGCATTTTACTTACTCTTCAAACTATAAAGAAAGAAAGAGTATAACATTAAGATACTGGAGGGTTTTGAGTAGGAGAGAGAAAATGATCAATTCAACTGCAAAAAGTAACACCTTTGATTCAATAATCCTGTTAGATTGAAATTAAAGATGTGGAATGTGTTAAAAACAAGGGCAGTTGTTATTTCGATATATGGTTTAAAAGTTGATTTTTACCTTAAAAAGTTATTAGAACTCGCAAATAAAAATATAGGATGCCTGATTAAATATGAGTTCCAAATATTGAACAGGACATACTTATACTAACAACATCCTAAACATATATAATATATGACACATACCTTGGGTTCTCTCAACCCCTTCTTCCCGCTTCTGTATGATTTACAGAGCATCCTGCATATTCTGCCAACACATTATAAAAATAAAAACAACGTAGTTTTTTTTGTTGTGTGTTTTTTTTTTTTTTTTTTCTGCTTTCCCTCACTTGATTATAACCTTTTTTGGGGTTAAACCTGGGTCTTACTCATCATTGTATCTTTAGTGATAAGCCCGTATTTTGTCGCAGTAAAGGTACTTTATTCGTTTTAAATGAATGAATGCATTGGCTCAAATAGCTAGAGAGGAGGATAAAGAAAGGGCAGAAATCTTGAGATGAAAATAATTATTCCTAAAAAGAAAAATAACATTTCCAATATTATAATAAAATAATTACAATAATTGTCTTAAAAAAGCAACATTGAGTTCCTACTATATGCCATTCACGTGTCAAGGAAATTTTCTATAGGGTGTTTAGTCCTCTGACAACCTCAGGAAACTGAGTATCAGAAAGGTAAAGTTATTTGTTCAGGTTCATATAACTAGTAAATATATAGCCAGGTAGAAGTCCAATTTATATCTAACTGTAGTGCTGTTCTCTTATACAGTACAAATCTGTACCTCTTTGAGTGTGAAACAAACCATGACAGTTAGTTTAACAAAATAATGGGCCAATGTAATAATGTGTTGTGTTGCTATAGTTTATTTTGAGGTATATTTGATAGAAATGGTTGTGAGAGGAATACAGAGGTAGTTAGATTGCATTAGAAATAGCATAATATTTACAACCATGTTATAGTGATACAATTAATACAGTAGTATATTAGTCAAAATTTCATATTAGCAGGGGCCTAAGAGAAGCCTTTGGCCTTGCTTTAGCCTCATTTTTTTGTAGTAGTTATGATCTGTAAACTAGCTGCACACTGAATTGCCAAATATTGTACTTTTGCTCCTGGGGGAAATACAGGGTTAGGTCCGCCATAAGTCTCTAGGCACACTATTTTCATCAGTTTATTAGCATATAGCCTTGTTTTATGTGTTACTATTTAAAAACTCTCTCTCTCTGTAAGTGTGTGTGTGTGTGTGTGTGTGAGAGAGAGAGAGAGAGAGAGAGAGTGAGTTTAACATTGTACTTACAGCCAGTGGCACTCACCAACACTCTAACTCATGTCTGAGTGAAGCTTATCTGACATGCATATTTTCTTATAAGGCACACCACTGCCTTCTGCTTAGGGACACTAGACAGCAGTTCAGCAGTACAGCTGGGGGCCATTTTAAACAGTGGAATTACCAAGCAAACGCACAAAAAGGCAAAAGAATATATATATATATATGTGTGTGTGTGTGTATGTATGTGTGTGTGTGTGTGTATATATATATATATGGCACTAAATAGACCGTGAAAGGGGCACTTGTTTAAGTGCGACAGTTGAAACAAGGCAAAGCTTTGCTTTGTTTTCCTCAGCTGGGAACATGTGTATCAGATGACTCAAACTGCTTGCTGCTCTGCACGGGTTAGTGAATGACTGTGAAAGTGCTGTGCGTATTGCTTTGGGACATAGGAATAAATTGTAGTGAATAAGAAGATTTGCAAAACAGGACCTGCAAACATTGAGGACTGACTGTGTATCTATTATAAAATAGACTCATTATTCCTATTCCTAAGATTTGGGCTATGTGGGTTATTCTACTTTATCTCATTTTCCTGCTGTTGTTGTCATTGGATACAGTTATTGCTGCCGAGGTTATGTCCTGTGACCACTACGCTTTGCTGTTAACCATTTCTTCAGATAGGAGAAAGTTGTTTATTGGGTCTGGTTTGGTATATTAGTTTATCTGCATGGCTCAGAGCCCACTTCAGCCCACTTCTATCATTAATGAAGTGAGAGAAAGGTTAGGAGTTCTCCATTAAACCCACAGAATGTATTCTAAAGTGTTTTCAACTGTTTAGACGATTTGCAAAATTTGAGGGGGGCTGTGTGCTTGGTGGATTGTTTCATGCACTTTCAGCTAGCCAATAAGAAATTAACTGTTTTCTCTTGGGAAATATTTTCTGGGCTTTATTCTGGTAAGAAAAACTGACAGTTCACTAACTTGGTAGCTATTAGGATATTACTGAAATGATCATTAGACTAGCATGCCCAGAAGTCAAAAGGAAGAGGTAAAAGGTACCTCTTCCAGATAAGACTGGCTTACCAATATGTACTTTCCTTTCCCTGTGGGAAGGCTGGGCATTTCTGGAGGCTGTAAGAACTCTTCCAGGCTACCAGTGCATCTCAGAAGCTTTAATTTTTGAAATGGTAACCTAGAGGTCTTATAATTGAGGCTCTAAGCAGACAATTAATGGTTCCATAACTCACTTTATAAGCATGGTGGTTTCTATTTGAATATCCTGGCTCTAAACTTTCTCTCACCTTTCAAACTATAAGGAATGCGCTTTAAAAAGCCCAGAGTGTATTCACACTCAGACAAGGACTGGTCAGCTTACTTCCTTCATGTGGAGCATCCCTGTGAAAGATAAGGAGGAAAGTAGGAGAGTGGAAAACAGGAAGTCTAAGAGCAGCTCTGCCATTATCTACCTGAAGCTTCGACCAAATTATTCAGACTTCTAGATCACATCGAGAAGGTTGGACTAGAGCCTACCTTCTCTTTCCTTTCTCTCTCCGTTTATCATTCTTTAATTTGGTTACAGTTTCTTTACTCTTCCTGTTCCACAGCAGAGCTAAGATGCCATCAACTCTTCAAGTCTTTTAATCAACGAAGATGAAATTAACTCCTCCCTTCCCCCAAATCTAGTAAAACACTTGATATTATTATAAAACACATTTAAAATAGCTATTTGTAGAAAAAGATCTATAGCCCAACTCACTAAATACTTTCATTCCAATGAGCAGCTTCAGTCTATGGAACTTCAGTATTATGCATAATTATATAGGCATCAACTATGTAAGTGTTATAGATGTAGATTGTATTATAGATAATTTGTCTTTTTTTGTTTTTGTTTTTTGGTTAACCGATATTTACATGAGTGACATGAACCAGTAGAGCATAAAAATTATCAAAAGATTTTTCCTATCCTGACATATAGAATGTTTTCTGAGGTAGGTGGAAAGTTACCACTTTTCTCTTTATTGACAGGAGGGAATGAGGAGCAAAATATGAGTGTTTTCTGTTTAATAAACACATTGATTAGCTTGTCTCTACCAACTACTGTGCTTACTGCTAAGCATATGAAAAAATAAAAAGCCCTCTGTGATTTAAAAGTCTAAGAGATTTACTAGAGAGTTAGAAAACTTAAGAAATCTAATATTCATTTATTCAACAAATATGTATTGAGTGGTTCCCACGTGCCAGGCACTGTTTTACATGCTGGGAATATAGCTTCTGGACTTAAACACTTGTATTCTAGTAGAGGGAGAGATGATTTAATTAAGCAAGTTGTAAAGAACTATAATCTGACAACAAATATTGTGAGAAAAACTAAGCAGGGTAAAGGGATAAAGAGTGATGGTAGGTTTATTTTAGAAGGGATAGTCAAGGTTGTATTTTAGAAGGGATAGTCCATTGGAAAACAGCTGAGAATACGCTACTCTGATTTGTTCTTTAAAATTAGGCAGTTATAGAAGGCCTCTCTTTTAGGGGATGTGTGAGCAGGAATTGGGGAAATGGAAAGAAGTCACCAAGTGTCTGGGAGAAGAACCTTCCAGACAAAGGCAATACAGAGTGCAAAATCCCTGAGATGGGACTACACCTAGCGTGTTTAAGCAAGGTGAGGCTGGTGTGGCCAAAGGAAACAGAAAAGGGAAGATACTACAAAATGAAGTCAGAGAAGAAGCAGAGGCTGAAATCATCTTGGGCCACGAAGGCTGAATTTTATTCTGAGAAAGCTAGAATGCCTTTGAAAGTTTTGAGTGAAGGACAGACATGATTTTACTTATGTATTAAAAAAAGGTTTACTCAGGCTACTGTGCTGAGAATATATTGCAGATAAAGTGTTCAGTATTACATGTCCAGCAGAGGTGGCAGAGGGATGGTGAATTCATTCTGTTCCTAAAGGTAGAGAGGTGGTGTCCTCTTAGGCGTCAGTACAGTCAGAACAGGGCTTTAGAGGAAATGTAGATGTTTTCTAGGGAAAGGGTGAAGGGAAGACATTTCAGGTAGGGAGAAAGCTGAGCTAAGAGGAAGTGAGCAGTGGTATACTGTAAAGTAAAAAGACTGGCAGTGGTATGTGTTGAGAATGGAAAATATATCTCTATGTCCTTCTGAGGAATTAGGCTTCATCTTGCTGATGGTTGGAAGACCCTGAAGACATAAGCAGGGAGCATATGGTTGGTCACCTGTTGAGAGATGACTCCACTGGGAAGATGGAGGGTGATAGATGGCGGAGCAAGCCTTAGGAGCAGTGGGGGAAGCAGTGGTTCCAGTGACTTGAGCACATACCAGTTGGGGTGAACAAAAGAGGCAAAATTAATAGGTGCATTTGAGTTAGACTTAAAATCATTTGAGTTATCCTTTAAAACTAAAAGCACATCATGCTACCAAGTTCCTTGGAATTGTGCACCTTCCAATGTAAAAATTGATCGATGGCCATTTTATCAGGCAACAAGTCAGGTGATGACATGTTAAAGGCTGTTTCCAAAATGAATTATATTCTCCATGTAGTATAAATATCAAATGAATGTTGTAGTTATTCCTTAGTAGTATGAAAGAGTTGGGCTACCTTGCCTCTCCAATAACACATGATGGTTGACATGGATTCAAAGGCTCATTTGTTGCTGTTCTTCTTGACTCCAAGAAAGGGTACTACATCTTCATTTAACTCAGCACAGGGTGTGAAAATAAGCCCCTTGTGAAATCTTAGAACAACATAATGAGTAAACCAAATGCCTTCCATTGATAGTCTTAGAATGCCCTTGAAGAGTATTTGCTTATTCATAATGATGATTATTTTCTTAAAGCTTCTGTCCAAATATTAATATCTATGGACATACCAAAGCAACTTTCCTCAAACATGAGAGCCCTCACGGAGTTCCACAGGCTCTTTGAAGTATGGGTTTAACGCCATTTATTCCATGTGTTTTGAACAGCAAAAGTAGTAAAAGACATGCAGGTGCTTGTCATTGAGAAAAAGAAAACTCTCAAATATTCATGAAGTGCCTGCTATTGCATTTTAATTTACTTTAGGAAATTGCCTACTTTGTTATTCATTTTTGTTTCGCATAATAGTTACGACAGCTCTGCTTGGTTTCTGATTCTTAGGCGCCTGTGCAGATGCAGATTTCTCAGATATCTAGCACACAGATTTTTCTCTTGAATCATAAATTGAATTTCTTTCATGAGAAGGTAACTTATACTTTAAGGTGTATTTTTGTTAATAAACTGGGTTCTTCTGAATGTTGTTTCTCCTTAGCACTCTTGAAATGAAAAATTATGTCTGTCTTTCTAGTATTTTATGCCCTCAAACCAATTTTGGCATAATTTTATGAGTTTTTGTGAAATTTTGTTACATATAATATGTAGTGATCAAGTCAGGATATTTAGGATGTCTATCTCTTGAATACAATACATTTTTGTCAATATGGTCCCCCTACTCTACTATCAAACATTGAATTTGTTCCTTCTAACTATATGTTTGTATCTTTCGACCCACTTCTCTTCGTCTTCCCTCTCCTCCAAATCACCCTTCTCAGTCTCTGTTATCAATCTTTCCACTCTCTACCTCCATGTGATCAACATTTTTAGTTCCCACCTATAAGTGAGAACATGCAGTATTTGTCTTTTTTGTGCCTGGCTTATTCACCTTGATAATGACCTTAAGTTCCATCCATGTTGCTGCAAATGACATGATTTTATACTTTTTAATTGCTGAAGAGAATTCCATTGTGTAGATATACCACATTTTCTCTATTTGTTCATCTGTTAGTAGACAGTTTGATTCCTTATCTTTGCTATTGTGAATAGTGCTGCAACAAACATGCAAGTGCAGGTATCCTGTAATGTATTGGTTTCATTTCCTTTGAGTATATACCCAGTAGTGGGATTCCTGGATTGAACAGTAATTGTGTTTGTAGTTTTTTGAATAATCTCCACACTGTTTTCTACTAGCATGTTACCACTAACAGTGTATAAGCTTTTTCCTTTCTCTATATCCTCGCCGACATCTGTTATCTTGTCTTTCTAAGACTATCTGTTCTGACTTGGGTAAGATGATATCTCATTGTGGTTTTGGTTTCCATTTCCCTGATGATAAGTGATGATGAGCAGTTTTTTTGTATACTTCTTGGCCACATGCATGTTTTCTTTTGAGAAATATATATATTCATGTCCTTTGACCACTTTTTAATGAGATTATTTGTTTTTTTTTCCTGTTGAGTTTTTTGAGTTCCTTGAATATTCTTGATGTTAGTCCCCTGTCGGATGAATAGTTTGCAAATATTTTCCCCCATTCAACAGGTTGTCTCTTTACTCTGTTTATTATTTCTTTTGCTGCGCAGAAGCATTTTTAAAATTAAGTCCCTTTTGTCTCTTTTAGATTTTATTGTGTGACCTTTTAAGGTCTTAGTCATAAGTTCTTTGTCTAGAACAATATCCAGGAGGGGTTTCCTTAGGTTTTCTACTAGTATTTTTATAGTTTCAGGTCTTATATTTAAGTCTTTAATTCATTCTGAGTTAATTTTTGTATGGTGAGAAATAGGGGTCTGATTTCATTTTCTGTGTATGGATATTCAATTTTCTCATTTATTGAAGGTGGTATCCTTTCCCCAGTATAAATTTTTGTTGGCTTTGTCAAAGATTAGTAGGCTTTAAATATGTGGCTTTATTTCTGGGTTGTCTATTGTGTTTCATTGGTCTATGTATCTACTTTTTTCCAATACCATGGTGTCTTGGCTACTTTAGCCTTGTAATAATTTTTGAAGTGATGTAATGGAATACTTCCAGCTTTGTTCTTTTTGCTCAGGATTGCTTTGGCTATTTGGAGTCTTTGGTTCCATATGAATTTTAGGATCTTTTTTTCTAATTCTGTGAAGAATGACATTGTTATTTTAATAGGAACTGCATTGAATCTATATATTGCTTTAGACAATATGGTCATTTTAACAATGTTGATTCTTCCCATCCATGAGCATGGGATATTTTGCCATTTGTTTTTGTTTTTTCAATATCTTTCACCCATGTTTTGTAGTTTTCCTTGTATAGATCTTTCCCCTTTTGTTAAATGTATTCCTAGGGCTTTGGGGTTTTTTTGTTTGTTTTTGTAGCTGTTTTAAATGGGATTGCCTGCTTGACTTCTTTGTTTACTAGATCATTATTGGTGTGTAGAAATGCTACTAATTTTTGTACATTAATTTTGTATTCTACAACTTTACTAAATTCGTTTATCAAATCTAAGAGATATTTTGGTGGAGTCTTCAGGCTTTCCTAAATATGAGGTCATATTGTCAGCAAAAATGGACAATTTGACGTCTCCTTTTCCAATATGGATGCATTTTATTTCTTTCTCTCACTTGATTACTCTGGCTAGGACTTCCAGGGCTATACTAAATAAAAGTAGTGAACGTGAGCATCCTTGACTTGTTCCAGTGCTGACAAGAAAGGCTTTCAACTTTTCCCCGTTTAGTATGCTGTTATTTGTGTGTTTGTCATATATGGCCTTTGTTATGTTGATGTGTTCTGGCTATGCTTAGTTTGTTTTTAATCCTAAGGGGATACTGAATTATATAAAATGCTTTTTGTGTGTCGATTGAAATGATCATTTTTTTCCTTCATTCTGTTGACATGATGTATCAGCTTAATTGATTTGTGTATCTTGAATCATCCTTGCATTCCTGGTATAAATCCTACTTGATCATGGTGTATCATTTTCTTGATTTGCTGTTGGATTCAGTTTACTTGCATTTTACTGAGAATTTTTACATCTATGTTCATTAGGAATACTGGTAAGTAGTTTTCTTTTTTTGTTGTGTCATCTGATTTTGGTATCAGGGTGATGCTGGCCTCATAAAATGAGTTGGGAAAAATTTGGTTAGGAGAAGGAAGAAGATACTAGTTATTTGCAAGGTTATGTGGTTACTGCAAGTAGGTTGATTTTAGGATAAAAATTTGTAGCTAAATGGTAGGTTGTTTCAAAAATTGGCATTATCCAGATATTAAACCATAATATGCTAAAAGGATTTTCTATACACAAAAAGTAGGTATGTCTAATATCAGATATATTATAGCGCTAAGAATGATAAACTACTTTTTCTAAGGCATATATGAAAATCAGACTTAAAAAAAGCTATTACAGTGCAAGGTGCCGATTTAACTTGAGTAAATTAGCTGTACTAAGTATTCATGGCTGATCAGTCCTCATATGCTAGGAGGACTTGACTTTGTTAGCTATTGTCTTTGCAAAACTGAGCCATTGCTGAATGCTAGATTGAAAACTTGAGTCCCTGGAATGAATCTTTCCTTTTCATTGGTTCTCACCCCAGTGTAGCTTCTGTTGGGAATCAAGTGGGAAAAAGATGAACACTTTGTGTAGCAGTTGCCTCCTTTTTATTACAGCTCAAACTTTAAATCTATGTTTTACTCTCATCAATAGAATCATTCTTACCACCTCACCTCGGTCCCCAGATGTCCCTGGGATGATAGACCATTGACAGTTACATTTAACCTTTTGTTTTCTCTTCATCTTCTGCTTTCTTTCAATGGCGTAATTGTAAAATACATGTGTTCAACATAAACCTAGCCAAATCAAATTGGTGATCTTTGCCCTGAAAATTCATTGTAATTTTACTATTATCATCTTATATTGTTTGACTATGATGCTCGGTTTTACCTTTGTGTCTGGTAATTAGTAAATGTTGGTATTCTCAAAGTGAATCTTATCATATTCTTCTGCCTTGTGGTGCTCATTATAATGTACCAGCGATATTCTAAAATAAAAGCCTGGATTTGGGATTTAGGCAATTACTCAATAACTCCTCCTGCCCTTTTGCAGTCTCTTGGTAGTCACTCAAAGGACACAGCTATTGCACGACTGCATGATTTCTATGATGCCAGACTTGTCTGACTAAACCTCTGCTTTATGCAGACTGAATATTTGTATAGCCCTTCATTAAAGTCCTTGGGTTGTAAGTGTTGAGAATCAGCCTCACTGATGACTTCCCCAAACACCAGTGGCAAGAAATTCCATGAATGAATCCTTTGCTGAATGATGGCACTTTTTTTTTTTTTTTTTTTTTTTTTTTTAAACAGAGTTTCACTCATGTTGCACAGACTGGAGTGCGATGGCGCAATCTTGGCTCACTCCAACCTCCACCTCCCAGGTTCAAGCGATTCTCCTGCCTCAGCCTCCCAAGTAGGTGGGATTACAGGCAATCACCACCATGCCCAGCTAATTTTTGTATTTTTGGTAGAAATAGAGTTTCACTGTGTTGGCCAGGCTGGTCTCAAACTCCTGACCTCAGTGATCCACCCACCTCAGCATCCCAAAATGCTGGGATTCCAGGCGTGAACCACCACACCTGGCCACCTTCATCTTTTCACTAGTAACCAGAGAGGCTTGGATTATTTGAGAAGTTGGTTGGTTGAACAGACGTCTGTGTGGCAGGAGGGAAGCCATAGGTGCTCTGTAGGTTTAGAGAGCCTTAATGCACTGAATCACAGAATACAAAAGAGTCAACTGTTGGCAGTTTCGCGGTCTATTTTACCTTTTCTCTTAATATTCTCTCAAGGGAAAATAAGGCTCACAACCACTCAGTAACATTAAGGAACAAGAATAAATATGAACTCCAAAAATATTAGGGCAAAACTCTACATGGGGCCAGAAGCTCCTTGGAAGAGATAAATTTGAGGCTGGATTGTAAATACACAATGAGTATAATTTATCTTTTCAGAGCGTCTCATATCCTTGGTAGGCATATGCAATGGTCATTGGAACTACTCCCACATATACAGATTCTCCTGTGTATGGGCACATGTTAGAATTTTATGTCATGATTCCCTATTAAGTTAGGTATGGCTACATTATTTATTTCTCTATGAAATGTGAGTAGAAATGAACTGTCTCATTTCCAGATGGAGTCTTTAAAAGTCAGACTGGGATTCGTCTGGAGAAGGGAATGGGTTAGTCTGAATTCTTGAGTGTCCATAGGGGACACAGTCCCCTACCAACCTGTGCTGGACATAGAGTCTTTGTGAGAAAAGAAAAAATTTGGCATTGCTTGTTGTATGAAAATTCCATAGCTCATTGTTATGGACTGAATATTTGTGTGTCTCCAAAACTCATGCATTGAAGCTCGCATCCCCAGTGTGATGGTATTTAGAGAGGGGGCCTTTCTGGGATAACCAGGTAATGACGGTGGAGCCTCATGATAGTATCTGTGCCCCTACAAGAAGACAGAGAGCTTCTCTCCTTTCACTCTTGCTGTTGTCTTTGCTCTCGCTCTCGCTTTTGTCCTCTCTCTGCCATGTGAGTGACTTTACAATAAGAAGATGGTCGTCTGTAAATCGGGCAAAGGGTCCTCACTAGATGCCAAATCTGCTGGCACCTGGGTCTTGCATTTTTCAGCCTCCAGAACTTAAAGACACACATTTCAGTCATTTAAGCCACCCAGCCTATGATCTTTTTGTTACAGCAGCCTGAACTAAGACATTCATCTTGGACTGTTACCATTTATTTGTTTTTATAGATCTTTTAAATTGCATGAAGTAACACATGCTAGGTAGGAATAATCAAATATGTTTTTATCATACATTTAATAGATGTCTATTCAGCAATTTCTTTTGGAGATGGATTGGGGCTTGGATTTTACCTCCACCAATTACTAACTTCTGAAACTTGGGCAAATTATTTAAATTTTGTGAGCCTTAAGATTCTTCGATTGCAGATGATGGCAATACCACTTACCTCATAGGTTTGTCCTGAAAATGAAATGATTAATTGTATGTAAGTCACCTAGTAAAATTTCAAAGGCAAAATAAATACTGAAAATATATTCATTCTTACTAGTCTTTCTTTTAAATACTGACTGGTGACGTATCATGTTAAATAAATGCTCTTGCGCTCAAGTATCTTGTAGTAGTAAGTATTTAGACACACAAATAACCATCAATAAAATACAAAGTGAGACTCACTATTAAGGATCCACAAATGAAGTACTTGAAATCTCAGAAAAAGTCTTATCCGTAGAAAAATTCTATAGAAATTTTGAGCTCTAGGCACACATGCAAAAAGCCAAGGAAAATAGTAAATATCTAGCAAAACTCACATAGTGACTTATGTAAGTCATTTCCTAAAAAATTCCCAAGATATTTTTTAACTCGTTTTATCAAAATCCATTTAGAGATCAACAGCTTTTCTTGCAACATTGGTGAAAGCTCTTTCAGAACTCTGCTTCTGTAGAAGCCATGTGAAAAATTCATCAGCAGTAAGTTTGAAATCTTAAAAGCCAGTGTGTGTTTTAGAGGAGTGGCTAGCCCAGCAGTGAAAAGAGTAGATGGAAAGGTTCACATCAAAGGAGAAATCTTCACAGCACTGATGTTATCAACTCTCTCCAGATGTGCAGTTTTCTGTGTTGCACTCAGGTTTTCATGTGTCATTAGCAACCGTATATCTTAACACTGAATGCTTGAACGGAATCCTTATTAATGAAGTTGCCAAGCCCCATCTATTCATCAAGTATGGTCTTGTGGTTAGAACATTCTGGAGTATGCGGGGAAGAATGCCCAGAATTGTGGAGCTCCCATACTGCCAATTTACCGGGAGAATTTTGCCAGGAAGTGGGACACAAGTACAATTGGAAACAAGCTGCATACATTTTTCAAGAGATTGGCATAGGTTTTCAACCCCAGTAAAAGGTTTCTGAACAAAACCAAAAATCAATATAAATAAGTTTTGTTGGGAAATAAGAAAAAATAATTACTTATAAAAGTAGGAAGAGAAGAAACCTTTCAGGATAGAACAACATAGGATATCCTATCTGTGCGCAAAGCAAAACAAAACCAAAAAGGTATTTATTGTGCATGTTTATATTATGCTCTGTGAGCAACAGGTATATAGGAACATATATGTGGGATGAAGGAAATCGGTAGCTTAGCTGCCTGTGGTCTCCTCTGAATCTTTAAACTATAAAATCACCTCCAGCTTTTGAGATGGGTGGATATGCAGTTAGCTAGGTTTTGCAGCCGTCTCTTTGAATTAGAAAGATCATTACCACCAATAGCTCAGTCAGGACCATATGTGGTGGGGCCAAAGCTACCCAGTAGTACAAAGAGACTTTGAATACATGTTCTGTGCTGGCGTTATGTAGCTCTCTCTTGCTAGAAAAGCAAAATGTGGATTTTAAGTGAAAATTATTTCGAGCTCACTTGTTATTTTTAGATGCATTCATAGGCAGAGAGAATTACTATATACTATTGTCACCAAAGTTTAAAGAGAAATATGAAGTTTAATAAGGCAACAAGAATCACCTGATACTTTTCCTGGTGTACCTTGTGTCTCAGAAACACCTTTCATCACAGGAATGATGGAGTATCTAAGGAAGATGTATTTAGAAAGAACAAATGTAAGATAATGATTCCTTGCCTCATATTTAATTTCCATGGCCCTTTGGGGATAATGTGTTTTCAAGGCCAAGTCTCCTTTTCAGGCAACCAGATAATAAGATGTGCTAAATTTTCATATGCTAACTTGGAGAAATTATGCATTTTTAAAATTTATTTGCTTTGGATTTAATCCTGAAGTTCATGGCTGTAATTTTCAGATGATGTGAATCACTCAGTGGAGGTTTTGTTCGTTATTTGTTTGGAATTAGATTCTTTTTCCATTCACCATAATTAATTCTTTCACATTTGGTGCTCTTTGCATTTTTATGTTCTTTATGTTTTATTTGGGAAATTAATTTGGAGAGAAATTAACTCCAACTAGACTTCAGTGGCGGTTGTTATTTTTTTAGTCAAATCTGCCCAGAACATCACTTAAAACTGATCATTTCATAGGTTTGTTTCAAACATCAGTCTATCATGGGTGTTAACCTCTCTTGGCATGTACTAGAGCAAGAGCTCTTAATAACTCCAGGGAGGGAATACGGATCTTTCTTTGGGTAGAGTGACAAGGAGTGCCATGGAAATTCCTTCAACTTAGATAAAGTTCACATTTAAAAAGTACATAAGTCAGCAATTTTAATCTATTTGATGCTTAAAATCAGTGACTATGTTTCCTTTTCAGGTATTTCCTCTTCTAGTTTTAGTTATAGTAAAATTCAGGGAAGAAATTGCTTCTTATTTATTTATTTATTTATTTTTAGGGGCATATGTAGTAAAACCGTTAAGATGATACTTACATCCAGGTAGTAGCTTCTTGGAGTTTTGAATGTCAAATTTATTCATTTATCAAACAGTTTTTCAGTTCTGTTTGGGATACAAAGTTGATTCTTTTAAGGGAGCCTCAGAGCACAGGAGCTCTGTCCTGAATTTTATGCCTATAGAAGAGAAAATGGTGGTTAAATGCTACTTCCTCTCTGAAGACTTATCTAGACACAGTTTTGATCATTATCTATATTCGATTTTGGAGACTTCCTGGCTTTCTTAATTATTTTCTTTATGTGGATACGTTCAAATGTAAACCTGTAAGTCTGCCTCTTTTTCTGAGCACAGATGGGCCTCAATCTAGTTCTGTGAACTCTTTTTGCTTCTCCATTTTTCCAATCTGTTAGTCACACCTCTATCAGCCACCTGGAGGCAAACCTTACTACCATCTTTGACACCTCTCTCATCCTTAGCTTTACTTCTTGAAAACAGAGCCTTTGACATCCTAATTCATATTCTGATATTTAAAATATGTATAAATTAAACATTTCGTTAGGGAAATCAAAGTTCCCTAACTGTTATCTTAGTAAACATCAAGTTTTCTGATAGTGAGCTACAAAATAATGCCAGCAGAGGGAAGACGACACTTGCTTTGGGACTCTCTTGGGTCAATAGTTAAGCCTCTATGAGCCTTTGTTTTCTTCTCTGCAAATGGTAAATGCAGTAGGGCCTTTCTCAAAGAATTACTGGAATTCTTAAATATGATGTAGATTTAAAAGCACTTTGTTTCCCGAGTAGCAATATAAATTGTGTTTATTATCCAGGACTGTGTTGATAGTTAACAAAGTGTAAGACATCAGTATAAAAGAACAGGATTTCTAGGCTAAACCAGGGATTAGGAAACTAAGATCAGTGGGCAATACCTAATTTGCACCCAGTATTAGTAAATAAGGTTTTATTGGAACATAGCCAAACTAATTCGTTTATATATTGTGTATGGCTGCTGTCATTTCAGCTACACAGGCAGAGTTGAGTAGTTGTAATAGAGATCTTATGTACCACAAAGCCTGAAATAGTTAAAAATGTTAAAAGCCTAAAGTATTTTTTTTTTTTTTTTTTTTGTAAAATTTAAATCTTAAACTGTCTGGCCTTTTGCAGAAAAGTTTGCTTACTTCTGCCTAAGGCACCTACCAAAACTGGTGTAACTTTTCTGTTTTCTTTGACATTCAAACTGACCATCCTCCAACTTAAATTATAGAATAGGTTTTAGAATTTTATCTCTTTTAACATTTATTAATGAACGTTAAAAAATTATGTAAGACCTTACATATGCAAACATGCACATCTGTGTGTTTCTGTTACACATATACACACACATTCTCGTGTAAAAGTGGGGCAATTTCCGCACATTAGCAATGTACAGAAAGCTTAAACTACATTTTCCTAGTCCAAGGCCAAGATAGAAAACTAAAGAAAATCTGATCTTCAACCTGAAAATCACTTTCTACATAATAATGTCTGAGTCGATGAAGGGAAAAAATAAAAGGGAAACAGTTTAATTTGCACTTGAGTAGATTATTTTTTTCCTGATGTGATTATGACAGTTAAAATAAAACACTCACCAAAGCACATCTTAGCATCACAGTCAATGTTTTAGTTTAATTGCATTCCAGTCTGCTGGGTTCTGGGAGGGGGATGACACCCCCCTCTTAGAGAAACAGGTAAGCATTCAATAGAGCCTAAATAGGCAAGGCTCTTTCATGCCTGGCTCAGACTGTAATTAAAAGAAAAATCTAAAAGTTATATTTCTAAGTTACTCTATATTTTTGTGAAACAGAAAATGTGAAAATTCAAAGTCTTTAAAAGAATGTTTTGCTATGGTTTTTTTGTAAAAACTGAAACGAATTTTGTCATCAGCTAAGAATTGTATTAAATTGAATTTTGTAATGAAACAGTGTAACTATTCTTTGCAAGACTTATTTAACATCTTAATTTTCTTGCCTATTCTAACATAGAAAGTGTCAGCTATTCATTCATCATAGATTTTACTAAACTTCAGTATATAAACTTGTGATGAATGATGAAGACACACCAGGCCAACTGGGTTGGCTCGAGTTTTCATTTTCAAGAACCATAAAAAGCTTTGATTTGCAGCTGTTAGAAACAAGTTAAAATATTATCAGAATACCACCAACTTGCAAAGTGCAGCTGATATATTAGTGGTGACTGTGCGAAATTATAGCATTGTCCAATCCAGGAACGAGATGGTCCATCTTCCTTGATTTGAGGAGCACTGGTTGACTGCAAATTTTACTTGCTGCCCTAGGCTTGTTATTAACCATTAGCATGTGAGTTACAGATTCCTTAAATTCTTTGCCAGGTGACAAATTGACCTGTTAACAAGTAACTTTCTGAAAAATTGCATTAATGTTTTTCAATCAAAGGACTAGTTGCAAATGAGTAACATTTTAATAAGTATTAGTTTTGCTTTAAAGGACTCAGTAAGTATCCTCACAAGCCATGTTGCTGAAATAGACTTTTTTTAAAGAAAACACTTGAAGATTTTTAAGAGGATTGGAAATTTTGAAACAAGTCTTTTAAAAATATAATTAACATGAAAAGATTCTCTGTGTTTTAATACTTTAATAGCATGTTCTTTTGGTAATTTTCTGTGAATAGCATTTATGTAGTATACATAAAGTAGAAAACATAATAAATTTGGACTGTTTTTCATAGTAGGTAACTTACATGGGTGAGACAAACTATACAGGCATGGAGATGACATGATATTGGAGTTCAGAAACCACCTTTTTGCTTCTGTCTCAGGAACTGATGAACTGAACCAAAGAGTTTCATCTATATAGTGTGCAAGTCACATTAAGCAATGTCTACATTATCTTTTACATTTAAAATATAAGAACTTTAGTAATCTAATTGTGATTATCAATGGAAATATACACGTATATGTTAGATTTTATATTTAAGAAGTAATTTCATTAGTACTTGAAATTTGAGGGAATATAAGGAAATCTTTTAGTGGAATACTACTGTCTCTGAAAACCATCACCTATAAAGCATCTAGTTGAACAGATTTTAGGAATCTGTTGGGATAATTTATTCTAGAGTCTTAAACTGGAATAAAATTGCATTTTCTTTCTAAGAGAGATACAGAAGTCTAAGAATTAACTTCAGGGGAAGATTTTTTTTTAAGGTGTACTAAATGAAATTATCTTGATGCAATAGACCAGTATACTTGGTAAAGCTACTTGATATACTAATTTCATCACTTAAATGTGACAGCCACTGGAATTTCCAGCAGTGCTACTATTTTGGACCTATTAATGCTTCAGAACTTACTTGTCTTATGTTGGCAGGTGCTTGTGAGCGCTGGTGCAGGCTGATTAGCCATTGCTTTTATAGTTGTCACTTTTACTTTGAACTGTCTACCATGCCTGCCTTATTTCTGAAGGAAGGTGCCCCATAGGCTTCCATGGCTCTTCATGCAGCGTGACTGCCCCTGGAAAATGCTAACAGGTTGTGACAAATACTAAGATAATATACTGTAACATACTTACATGAGGTGATTGCTGGCAAGGCATCATTTCATGTGCTAATATTAAGTTCTCCGGTGTTATTGGGCTCATTGCCCAGCTACATATTTAAAAGAATGATGGCATAGATGAGGATGTGTTTTTGGGTAGCTTTTAATGATGGGAAAACTCCAAAATTTGGGAAGAAGAAAATAAATGCAGTTTATTTTCTCATATGCTAGGTTTCAGGTATACACTTTCATTTTCCTTTTCTAATTTGTTAATCTCTTCTAGATACATATAGAAAGACTAGGTTTTTTTAAGTCACCTTTATCCTTAGCTTTCCTTTTAAAATAAGTATCAATTACTTTCTATTGTGCTGTTTCATTTTATCTTAAATTTATAGTTAAGATAAAATTGTGACAGACTTTGAAACAAGTCAAAATGATTGCTGGGTATCTTTGGTGGAAAACTAAGCAGTTTCTAGGCACACCTTCTGGGTTATCTGATTTTATGGGGTCTCTGCGCCTGTCATTATCTTTGAGCTATTTTACAACTCTATTGGTTAGAGATAATTGATAGCAATGCAAATTATTCTTGTCTGTAGACACACAAATTAATTTTGTCCCATAGAAACACAACTGATTTTAGCTTCCAATGTCACCCCATTCCAATTCCTGGAATAATCCAGTTTTGTGTTTATGTATAATTCATTTCAGCATTAAGTTTTGCTAACATTTATGTGGTTCTTTGAATTCACCATTGAACTGGTTGTAAGTTCTTACTTATTTTCCCATTATTTAGTTAAATAACATCACTGACAAATGTTTATCTTACATAAGTATGGACTATGATTATATCCTCTTTTAAATATTATCCTTTAACAACATTCCCTTTATGGCAGAAATGTTGAAGATGTGTTTTATTATATATTTATGCTCCGGTCATGCTAGATGAATCCTGAGAATCTGGCTTCCAAAAAGATCATGCTTCAGCGAAGATGAGCTAAGTCATCAAAGAGAAAACAAAACAATGGATGTAGCCAGTGTGAGTAACTTTGGCTCTCACTGATTCCTTCCCGCTGCTCTGCAGATAGGCTAAAATCTGGAGGCATTTTTTTGGCTATCACATTCAAACTTAGCAGATGGGAAGCAAGTCTTTTCTTTGCCATGGAAGAGGTTGAAAGAGAAGTGCTGGTGGCTCCTATCTGAATTGCTACTTGGTTGTACATTTCAGTGATTTTGTTCAGTATCAGAAGGAGACAAGGGTGGAGGGAAGAGGAAAGAAAAGGCAGTTTGATGTCAGAAAGTTATTTCTCCAATATCATCTACAATATCATCTATGTCTTTGGGTCAAAAAGAAAGAGGGACTATGTATATACACACACACACACACGTGTGTGTATATATATACACACACACATAAGTGCGTAACTTGTAGTTGGTATATACACATATGTGCACATATATACATATATACATATATATGTATGTGTATATATATTCTCTTTTAAATATAATCCTTATAGTTGGTGTATAATGACGTTTTACATATACATATATACATGTAAAATGTCATTATACACCAGCTATAAGTTATGCACTTCCTCATTTGCTGCGATATGTCACCTTCCCCACAGTGCTGTGATTCTGGGTATATTGTCATGCCTAATTTTACATGTTACACAGCTCCTAAGTTGAAAGACAAAGATTCAAATGTATGTCTCCATGATCCCTCAAATCAAAAGTCTTAATGTTGCTTTGCTAACTTTTCCATTTGTTCGGAATTCTTTTCTTTGTTCTTTTTTGCTTTCTATGAGAATTAACTTCTCTGAAAGCTTTCTGCTTTTCTCTCATTTTGAATAGCTTTTGTTAAAATCTATATGGGAATCCACGTCTCCCCATAGACCAGGCGCACTGGAAGATTTGAAGGGGTGGGAGGAGAGTGTAGATGCAGACTAGTGTGAGTCTAGAGTAAGCCTGTGGCAACCTGGGAAAAACAGGATGGGAACTCAAAAGAATTAGAGAGATATCCTCCCATTAGACTTCAGTGGAAAGAGAGGGGGAAACATCATGTTTACTGGAGCATTCATACGTGAGTACAAACAAATTGCATGTAAATTTGTGGCTCACTAATAAGGGCTGTGTGACCTTGAACCTGACTTTCTTCATCTAGTAAAACTTAAAAATACCCAACTCTTTCAGGCAAGGAGGAGCTGAAATATCAGAAAGTGCACTACAGGGTAACTTTGAGAGGTTTGACTTTGTCCAGCACTCAGAATCACCGCTCACCTCCTTAACCACAAGTCACCAGAAACAGGCATGCCGTCAAAGACAAATAGTAGTATGCTTCCTAAGTGAAGCCAGCTTCAAGAAGGGGTGAACATTGGAAGTAAGTTGCTTCACCTCTAGAGATGAATAAATAGGTACAATAAAACCTGCCATAGAGCATAACTTGAGGGACAAACGAGGGGAGCTTGCAGACTGAATTTATTTCACTTGACTGCTTCAGTCCTTATGTCAACCTCTCCCCACAGGACGTAGCCTTGGACAGGAAAGTTTACATTGGTCCACCTCTAATATGGACAAGGAGATCCATGTTTGCCTGTCTCATACATATACACATCCTTTATTCAAGTCGCTTAAGTCATCCAAATATGATTCTTAGCTTTTGAGATACTGTTGTCAGCATTGAGACTTATTCTGTACACAAAGGTTATTTTAGAGAAAGATTCATCTTTATGTTTGAAGCTGGAAGATAGAATGCACACAGCTACATGTGGTTTCTGTGAAATGTAGTTGGGCTGATGCTATGACAGTCTTTCAAGTACCAAAGCCCGTGTCTTCATTTTTTTTCACCATACCATGAAGTGCCAAAAGCCAGCACTGAATGTATATATGTACCTCGTCATGTGTTGCTGCAAATTTAGCTACAATAATTCTGCAGAGGGCGATAATTCTGCAGGAGATCATCTTCAGAAGGAACCATAAATGAGCAATTAAAAGTCACTATGTTGTTGTAAATGGTTAAGACCTTCTTCATAGTAAAATCCATATTTGGTTGTTGACTCCAATGGAAGCTATAGACTCCTAGCAATATTTGTTTGAGGATGAATCCCATGGAAGCTGCAAGCATAGCTAGATTCCACCACTCCTTGTACGTACCATGTCTATATCCTTTGGCAGAGCAATCATGAAAAGCAAAATTAATTTGAAGGGAGAAGAAAAGAGAATTTACTGTGAATCCCAAGAGACTGCATGCTTCTGAACTTGCAAATTACAGCCATTTGCACAGCAAAGTGATGAAACAAATCCTTGGATTTCATTTGCTCTCCATTGTGCTTTGGGCAAAGTGTCAGGAACATGCCCCCCAAGAGGTAACTAAAGATCATTCTCACAGAATGTGCTATCAAAACCCAATTGTCTAAGAGCATGTGTTTGGAAAAGAAAATAAACTTGAGTGTCAGTGAAATAGAATAGCTTCTAGGATTTTATCTGGGAAAACTGTCAGGTTTTCTTCTAATAGGTTTATACAGGTTCACTCACCTCTGACTCCTGGCTGTATTTCTGGGAATTTCTCCTGGAAATTGAAAATTTTATAAAGTACAACAGAATGGACTTTTCTGGGCACTCGAAGTGGGAAAACTGAACTAATTTTTGATCTGTTCAGGAGCCATTCTTTTTATTCACCACCCTCAAAGTACTTAACAAAAAGAGGCCTGGGATGATGGTTGAGCTTGAGGTCAGTCAATGGATTTTCAAACTAGAGCATAAGGCTAAGTTTCTGAGATGGTTAATTATTTATAGGTGCCAGAGGTATCTCCTTATAACAGTAGGCACTCAATATATGACTGAAAGAATGAGTAGAGGAAAGTAAAGCTATTGTGAATAAATGAATTAATAAAGAACTGATAATGGCTCACAGCCTACTCACAGAAGACCCTTATATATTTGCTATACACATCTTATGTTTAGAAGGAGAATGCACAACATCGTAGGATCCTAGAGTTTAAAAGTTCGTTGTTTAACCTTGACAATTATTAGGTAATTAACAAAGATGTATGATATCTCGCCATAAATTATATCTTCCTGAAAAATGAAGACACTTGTTCAGCATCCAGCACAACTTTTAAATATTCCGTCCCATACTCTGATAGCTAAAAATTCTGTTTGCGATGAAATGAACCTAGAACCTAACTCCATTTTACTATCAAAATAAAATATGGAAATATGGGCTTCTCCATAAATCACCATACATCAGGGTGCATTAGAATGAACACTATAATAGATGCACAGACCAAAGGCAGTTCAGTTATGTGGGACATGTAGACGAACGTCAACTAAGGTGATCAGTGTAAGTTTCTTTGAGGAGAAATTATTTAAACTTGGAGGACTTTTCAAGGATTAAAGATGTAGACCCTGAATACTTATTACGCAGGGAATTGTGCAGGAGCCCTGAGAAGGCATACTTAGTAATCCAGATCGCAGAAGTAATAGACATATTATAAATTGGGTTAAATGCTATCAATATCTTCCTTGTGTACTATTGATTGCCTACACATATCCATATATATTTTCTCTTCCCCGAATACAGTAACATTTAATATAGGAGGCTAGACCACAGAGTATGTAACTGGCAATTTCAAATAACCATTAGGAGATGCACTGACCTAGGCTGAAGTTAACTTTTCTGAAGCAACATTTGCCCTTCAAAGATTGAATGTCATCCCACTGTAGCCCTTGCATTAAAAAGTCTCAGTTCAAGACCCTTTTCCATTAATGTCTTACTTTGAAAAAGCCAATCTGATAAATTAAGTATGTTCTTAGGTTAAATGATATTGACTTAATCAGATTGTTATCTTGCATCTTTGGATTTAAATGCTAGGTAAAAGCAGGGATACATGTGGCTTCCAGCAGCATCATAGGATGTGTGCAACTGTTTATTCTGCCTCTTTTGTTGGCAGTCTAAGAACTTTATCCCAAATAAAGAGATTATAAACATGAAGGAAAAGCTGTGATTATTCTTAGTGTCCCCTAAGCTTTATGTTTTTATTTCTACTGAGACATTTTAAGTTTTATTTAAAAAAAGCTTTCTGTAAAGAAATTATTTAGAGATTTTGTTTTTATTTTAAAACGATATGGTATTTTGATATACATATACAGAGTGAAATGATTACTGCAGTCAGGCAACTTAACATTAGAAGTCAAACAAATTAACATATCCATCACCTACCATAGTTACCTTTTGTGTGTGTGTGGTAAGAGCACCTAACATCTATCTCAGCAAATCTCCTGTATACAATATAATATTATTACCTATAGTCTCCATGTTTAAAAACATTAAGTTCGATGTAAAGACATTTTTCACTCTTCCTCCTTATGCAGTATATTCTTTAAAACTCAGTTTAGCGTTTCATTTCTTTTTTAGGTATATGGGGTATGTGCTTTAATTTCATGAGTCCTTGTTTCTCCCTCTTCAGAGATTCTGAACTCCTTTTGGTTTAAAACCATGGCTGAACTTTAATCACACAAATTATTTAATGATAATGCTTGACTGTACTGTTGTCACGTGAGCACTGACATTTTAAAGCCCTAGGTTGGAAAGGATGCTAGAATTTATTGTATCATTTGAAGTGGTATCATTTTAATTTAGGTCCCTATACACAAATTTTAGAAAGAGACCTCTTGCCCTTTATTAATTGAAACAGTGATGCCAGGGGGAAGGGCGGTCTCCTTTTTGTTGGCCTCACATCCCTCATCTGTGAAATACAGACTGAGTGATATTTACCTATGGGCATCCATCTTAAATGATTAGTGGGAATTAAAGTAATTATTATAAATTAATGGCTCTGTGAGTTATAAAAGGTTGGATATTATGGAGTTCCATTGTCATGGAGGCAGGCAATTAAAGAAATATATACTTTAGACTGTACCATAGATCTTGTAACATTTCTAGCTGCTTTACCTTTTATTGCTTTACTCTATATGATATGATGAGTGTTGTAGTCATGGTTTTATAGATGCCTCCTGAAATTGCAGTATTTTATAGGGAAGAAAAATAATTTTTCATGAAATCTTACAGGGAGTTCAATTGGATTATGTTCTTAATCACTCTCACCTAGACTTGGCCCTTCTACTGAATTGGTCTGAGCTAGTTTACAGCTATTGAGCTTTGAACAGTAAATCTTAAAATTCTAATGTCAGCTGTCATATATTTTAGTAAGAATGCTTATCTGCTGCTATCAGGAGCAAAAACAAGCACTTTGAAAATTAGTTTATTGTATATCACCCAAGAATCACCAAATTCAATAGTAAAATGGCTAACTTTGAGTAAGCAAAGAGGGCTGTGGAACTGTAACTGCAATAAACTTGAAATTGATTGTGGGTGAATTTATAGAAGGTAGTTCATTTGATTTATGCAATAAGAGAGAGAGTGAAAGATGGAAATCAGCATCTCTGGTCAGCTGAGTTGCAGAAGGTCACTAGGAGGTGGTGAATTACTGTTTGCCATAGTTTGGCAAACAGTGTTGGAGCAGCTTAACAAGATCTAACCAAACTTATTCATAAAGATGGCACATGGAAAAAGGAAGAAATATTATTCAGATAAGACACCATTCAGGTTATAGGACTAAGAACATCTTTGGATATTTGAATATGAAGTTTTTGGCATCTGCTAAGGTAAATAGGGCAAATGAGTTGTGAGCAGATCTGAAATTTGCAACATATTTATAAATACTATTTACATTTCCCTGTCTTTGGTTAGCAATTAGCCTTTCTTTTGGGTACCAAGACAGTATGTTTATGAAACACAAATGGAAAATGAGCCTGTATAAATATGTTTTTGGAAGAGTGGTAGAGATGTAGATATACTTAAAAATATTTTCAAGGAGGACATTTTGATATCATTGAAAAAGAAAACATGCATAAAATCAGCTAAACCTATCTCAATGAGCATAGGCTATTTATGGGCTCATAAACTATGCATTAGTATGTGGACTGTTTGCCCTTTCTATTACTGCTTACACACAATATCAATTGTTGAATTTCAAATATTTTGCCCACAACCTACCATAAGACATATGCCATATATTGCATCCCAATGCATATACAATATATACAAGAAATATTTTTACTTCATATGATGAGCTCTGAAATACTCTATTGTATTTTAAGCTTGAGTGCTGATGGTAACTGGTGTTAGGTCCTGCAGTTTGAAAGATGGTTGAGCTGGGGTGAAGTGAAACGGGTGAAGCCTCCACTTCGATGTTCTTGCCTGGTATTGAGCCTCAGAGAGATTGATACTACTACTAACACTTGCTAAGAAATCGAGTAGGCAGAATTACAATGTAAAAGACTGTGAAATCAATACTGTCCTTATAAAAGGCATCAAAGGATAGGTGGGTGGATGTCCAGAATTGTGTGGTCTTATACAGCTTGTGCTTATCTGTAGAATGCACCTCAAAACATAGATGCTTCCTTCCATAGTGGACTCTGAGATTCTTAAGCACGAAGTCTCTGCTTATTCTTGTGCAGCACCAAGCATTATACCTAACCCATTGCCTGTGTGTTATCGAGTGGCAATTAAACAAATGAATGAATAAATTAATGAAGAAAGTGAGAAGAACATGAGAAGAATCAGATGCATTCTATTTAACTTTTATTACAGAACCTCTGTGTTGGCCTATGCTAAAGCAGTGAGCATGGCAAAAGTAAACAAGATAGAGCTCGTAATTACTAGTTTGGGGTATAATAGCAGTGGTATGAGCAGATGGCTTAGGAATATGGAACCTTAGGTCTTTCATAACAGTAGCATAGAGTAACAGCTTCCTACTTGGCTTTGGTTCTGTGTTCTGAAATAGAAGCAACAGTCTGGGACTGAAAATTGCAAAACCTGGATCAGTTACCTTGGTTCACCTTGTCATGATGATAACCCTTCTTGTCACAGGTGGCGATTTTAAGCACACAGTAGAACCATAGTCCCCACTGTCCACCATTCTTAAAATAACTACCCTATTCTACTCCTCCTCATCTCTCTCCAGGCAATTCATTACTGTACTCTGGCAGTCAGAAATGACTGTGAGGAACTGATTTTCCTTTGAGGCAAATAGGTGTTTGACTTGCAGATCTATGTGGGTAATGGAAATGCGGACTGTCTTGGTCTAGGAGCTTTTCTATTAGACTTGGGACTCGATTAAGTGAAAGAAGGAGCCAATCAACAATACATAGTACTCTTAGCTCCAAGGAGTGGTGTGCTAGAACCGGCTTATATTGGTTTGTGAGAACTGATTGTTAAAATTTCAGGAATTCTTGAATCTCTTCTTAAGAACAGCAATTATTAAAAATAAAAATGTATAAATTTACAATTAAATCAATTATGTTAAAATTGATTTTAACACCAAAATACCATCAGTTTCTAATTCTTTTATTAATAGTTATACTCTTGACGTCTGTCGTATCTGCCTGGAGGAAATACTACATAGAAGATGCTATGCACATCTCTCCCCACTTCAACATTCATGACACAATTTTGGCAGCTAGAAATCAGCTGTGTTGGGAGTATTTATATCATGGGAATTGGTGTAATTTGGAAATTATATTGGAGAATACATACCTTTTAAATTAAGAATTTCCCTCAAAACTGGCGAGTTGGTTAACACAATACTGACCCCACTGATAATATCTCAGATACTGACATTGACAGGTACTGAAAAGGGAATAAAAATAATATGCAACGGTCCTAAACGTTGGGTTAAATGGATAATCATAGGCAGCCATGATGAACGCCATTGTAGACCTACAGGGAGATGACAGAGCTAGTGCAGAGGTTCCCAAATATTCTGTTCATGGAGTCCCAAGTGTCTGTATCAGCCAGGGCTGTCCAGAAAAACAGGACCAATTATATGTAAGAATATATATTTAGCATATATATTTACATTTATATATTATAACGACAGATTATAATACGTAATATATATGACACAGAAAAGAGGCTTTATTTTAAGGAATTGGCTCATGTGGTATAAGATTGTAAGACTATCAAGTGTGAAATCTGCAGGGCAGACTGGCAGGCTGGCAGGCTGAAACCTTATGCAAGTGTTGATACTGCATGGGTATTGAGGAAGAGTTTCTTCTCCAGGATGCCTCAGTTTTTGCTTATAAAAACTTTCAACTGATTAGATTAGGCCTGCCCACCTTATTGAGGGTAATCTCCTTTACTTAACATCATCAGATTGTGGATGTTAACCACATCTACAAACTACCTCTACAGCAACACCTACATTGGTGTTTGATTACATTACTGGGTGCTGTGGCCTACCCATGCTGACTCAAATCTATTACAGTGTCCTACTGATTTTTCTGTGGCATCCTAAACCAGAAGAAATACTAAACATTTTATTTATTAAGTCCAAACAATTCGCTATTTGTATCCTAAAAACTTAGTGACCATTTGAAAACGTAATATACATTGTAAAAATTTATTTCATACATAGTCACAATTATTTAGCAATGGATAGCACACAACTTCTCAAGCCCTAGAATAAAGTTGGATACCATCACCCTCTTTTCCTGCCCCACATGATTTTCACCTGCTGCTGGGGAAATGAAAAGTAAGGAAAAATGCTGCTTTGCAATGATACGATGCTATTAAAAGGATGGTAGTACTATTTCATGAAACTGTGAACTACCTCCAACAGTAGTTTGTGCACTTTTCTACATATATCGACTTTCCCTTGAAAATTTTAAATCTCATGGTGCTTACAAAAGCTTACTGTTTTGCCCAAGTGAGCCCTGTCACAGTGATTATGAGGATTTTTTATACTTTTCTTAATATAATCAAAATGCTCCTATGTTTTGTCGTCGGCTCTGTAATGCCTAACCACAGATTTCCTGGACTGTTTGCATATAGTAAGAAAAGTAGCAGGAATTCAGATTTTCTCTCAAGATCTTTCTATTCATTATCTTTTAAAAATTGGTGCTGAGAAATATAATGAATCTCTCTCTCTGTGTAATGTGAGTATATGTGTATATGTGTGTAGTTGTACATACAAATTCCTGATTATCTTTTGTGTTGAGACAGCACTTTAAAATGTCTAAAAATTTTATCTGTATAAATTGAATAAATTGTATATATTTAAAATGAGCAGAAACTTCCTTTATTTACAAATAACCAAATAATTTACAAGTTTAATGATTTTATGGCATACCAAGGCCAAGGTTAGATGTGAGAAAAAGAAAAGATAGCTTTTCTCACTCCAGATGCTCCCTGCTTTCTAAGACTGCCTTGCCTTCCCACACTGCCCACTCCTCACCTCCCATACACTTTATCCCTTGATCATTCTGATCACACCTTCTTCTGTGCTCATCCTCACCCCTAAACAGTTCAGCTTCTCTGAAACAGGAAAGTCAACCAAATGGTAAGGGTCAGAAACATTGGCAGAAGAACTAAGAAGGTTCTTCTGTGTCTTCTAGAGTAGCATGTTTAAATTCTGTCTGCATAACTGTTGGACCTTATTTAAACAATTAGCTAATTGGTCCCATTTAAAGGAGGTATTTTTTGCAGAGTGAAATTTTAGAACTACAAGAATTAGCATTTAAAGTTTTTATCAGGAGATTGACATAATCGAAGGATGACAATAATATAGGCACTTTGAATGATATAATCCCCTAAAGTAGAATGTTAACTGAATTTCCTAAAACCTGTGTGAAAGTTGGAATGTTTCTGATTATGGTGTTGAGCAACTTCACTAAACAAGAGCAGCCCTGAGAGATATGAAAGGATCATCTATAATAACTCTTTACACTGAAAAATGTTGAAAGGTGCTTATTTGGAGGTTTAGGGTATTTGAACTTAAGGAAACGAACTGGAACTTACATTTTAAAAATTTGGCTTCCCTACATTCTGCCATTTCCCAATTAGCTTGCATAGGAAATTTATGAGACTAAAAACAGTCCAGGTCTGTTTACTGCAGTTTAAATTATCTTAGCTATCAGAAACTATAGCTAAAAGTTCACTTATTCTAAAATATTTCAATTCCCTCCACCTGTTTCCTTAGGTGTGGTTAAATTCCTTAACTTCCTTGGCACCAGATGAACAAACTGTCTGTTTATTTGAGGAGACGTGTCAAATGAGGAGAACACTGTTGCTTGGCACCAGATGTGCTCATTGACTATGGGAATTTCAATAATTCTAGGGTAAGAGAACTCTGACACAGACTGCACACTCTGAAGAGGGCCAAGTCTGAAATAAATAGTGCCCTCTGATCAAATGGAATTTGGAGTTTCAGAAATTGAAGCTGTCTGTTTTGTGAGGTCTTGCCATCTTGCCATCTTCTTTGGTGTGAACTGGTTTTTATTGGGGTGTAGGACACGGGGTAGGAAATACCACCTTGAGGTATGGCTTGCCCCTCTCCAAGGGAAGGGCCATTCACATTCTAATCTTCCTGGGGTAGTTGATGGAACTATTTCTTCTTCTTGAAGTTGCTCTTGCTGTCAGCAGCCTCCTTAGGTCCACTGCTGACCATCTCCTACTTGGGAGAGAAATCTTCCAAGGACTCTTCCAAGAATTTCTTTTTTCTTGGAGACATCCTGTTGCCTGCCCCTTCAGGATCACTAACTGTTTCCTCCTTGGGGGAGGATTTCACCCTCTTGAGAAACAATGGTTCAAACAGAGGAAGTGGCTGCTGAGATTAGTAGGAAGCTAGAGAAACAGGAGAAGCCTTGACAAAGGGAAAGAAGTGACTAGCTGTGCTTGACTTTGCATCTGCAGAAAACAGCAGTAGTATTCTGAAGGAGTATGAGGAGATGGTTGAAAAACCCAAAAGAGATAAAAGCAGAAGCTCCAGGAGGCTCCTCAGGAGAATGGAATGGAAAGCCCATTTCTCTCTTTCTCCAAACTCAAGAAAAAGAAATATTTTTCCAAGGAGGAGTTGGTTAGTAGCAATCTTGCCATCACCTTTCAACTTTGTAGATTTTTACTCTCTATCTACTTCCTAGGAAGGACAAAAATAGTAACTTCCCTCTGCACTCCAGAGCTCTATAAAAGCCAAAAGTTAGTTGGCTGAAGTCTATGAAATGTGACTCACTCTGGGCACTTCATTTCTGTTGTTTGTCTGTTTGTTTGGGATGTGCATCGCAGGGTCCCTGAGCATCACCTCTGAGGGCAGAGAGCTTGCTGTAGCAGACCTGCAGAGGCTTGCTTGTGGGGTTAATGAGGTCCTCCTGTCTCCTTCTCTTTCCCACCATGCCACTCACCAAGTCTGTTCCTGGCCATTTTCAGACTCAAGGTCATCCCTGGAGGGAGTGGGATCTGGCAGAATCACATTTCTGCTGTCACCTCAGCATCTTGTAGTGAAAATGAACATCTGGGCAAGCATTTGGGAAAATATCTTGTGAAGAGCAACACGTAAGTTGAAAGAGGCGTGCAGAGAAAGGAGCAGCCTCATCTCTTCTTCTTTGGAAAACAGATGACAATTTATGGTCTGCTCATATGTCCTTGAGCTCATTCTGCAACTTCCTGGTAGAACTCCCTTCTTTCACATCTACAGTTTCTCTTTTTTATTTTAGAGCTTGTGAAGAGCTCTGTAAAAAGGCGGGGACCCAAGGAACTCAGTGGCATCCACTTCAAGTGCCCTAAGCAAGCATCAGCTTGTGTAATCGTGGTTATGTGGCCCTGTGTCTGCTTTTGTATGACATGAACCTACCATAATGATTTGCCCATAGAAAGTTTCCAATAAAGGGTAATTGTAGTTTCAGCTTTTCATTTTCTGCATTTTTGGGCTCTTATCCTGATTTTATTATTAGTGGTCCTGGGAGTGTCTGGCTCCTTTTCAGTTGAGCTAAGTATTGTATCTAATTATATATTAGACATATTATGAAGAACCTTTGGCAATTTGAGAAAGGAATATGAGTGGGAAACTCTTAAAGGATTGCACTTTCTCCTCCTTCATAAGTTACCACTTTGGAATAATTTCATTGTTATATCAAATACTTGTAGGTGTCAGAAGGTAGTTCTGCTGAGAATAGGAATTCTTGCTGTTTGGAGAAATTGGAACAGAAAGGGATGGAGTTGGATTCTTCTTCACACAGCAAAGTAGCTGCCATGATTTCACCAAGTAAATATTTCAGGCATTGCTGGTCACATGGTCTCTGGCATAACTACTCTGCTGTTGTAATGCCAAAGCGGTCATAGACAATCCATGAATGAATAAGTGTGGCTGTGTCATCATCAAACTTTACACCTAAATTTGAATTGCATTAAGCTCTTACATAGTCAAAAGAGTCTTATAATATGTTTTCCCCAACCATGACTCACTGGTCCTAGAAAAATAGATGATGGACTGTGTTTGACCCATCAGCCATGGTTTGCAGATTTTTTTTTTTAGGAAAGAAAAATTAAACCCAAGCAGAACAGATTTTCTTTAGCTTCTCTGATCATTCATAATTGTCAGAATTTTAAGGAATATCAGCAGGCTCAGATCAGTGGAAGAGAAGAGCTACACTTCCGTTCTTCAGTTCTCCCACAACCTTCTTCCTGTCTAGTAACATGTTACAAAGAAAGCAAGGCTCAGACTGAATTCAGCCACACATTCAGACGTTTTCTGGCTAGCAGACCTCAGTGATGAGCCTGTATGTTTGGGAATGTCACAGTACTCTCTCCCTCAGGCTCTAACAAGCACTTTGCATGAAAGATTTACTCCAAGGCTGACACAGTGATCTTGCAACATCAGGATGCTTCAAAGTTCCAGCGATGTCTGTGAGCAGAGTTCTCTCTGGGTGGTGTGATACCGCAAGACTAGCATCCCAGATCAAGAAATTAGGTTGCCAGGCCTCTGTGATTCTCAGGTTTCATTCATGCAGTGGGAGGAGAGCCTATAAAACACTTTTGGCCAAATTAACTTTTTAAATTTTTTACTTTTAAAAATACTGGAGATATATATCTATATATATCTATATATATCTATATATCTATATATACCTATATATATCTATATATCTATATATATCTATATATATCTATATATCTATATATATCTATAGATAACCGTTTTAACCCATTTTACAGAGTATGTTTAATGGCATCAAGTACATTCATATTGTCTAATCATCACCGTTTTCCATCTCTAGAACTTTTTCATCTTCCCAGACTGAAATTCTATAATCTTTAAACAGTAACTCTCCATTTTCTCCTGCCCCCAGTCCCAGATAACCACCATTCTACTTTCTGTCTGCATAATTTTGACTACTTCGGGCACCTCATATAAGTGGAATCATGTTGTCTTTGTCCTCTTGTGATTGGCTTATTCTGCTTCACATAATGTCCATGTTGTAGTATGTGTTAGTACTGCATTGCTTTTTATGGTGGAATAATAATCCATTGTATGTGTAGTTATTTATCTGTTGTTTAACAGATGGAAGTTGTTTATCTGTTCACCTGCGGATGGGTGTTTTGGTTGTTTCAACCTTTTGGTTATTGTGAATAATGCTGCCAACCCCATAGCTTGAACAACACCAATTTCACCTATGAACATTTATTTTTAACATCTCTTCTGCCCATTAGTAAATCCTGGTATTGATTTAGTTAATACTTTTTGAAAGCTTGCCAGAGCTACCCCAAGTGTATAGATTCCTGTTTGAAGTACTATAAATGGTAACTGCCCCTAAAGGTATAGATTAAAGTTTATACACTCACATGCTTACCAGTGTTTATACTGAAGCCTTTTAAAGTAATTAACTCAAGGCAGTATTACAGAGGCAACAACATTTTCATTTTGTCAATTTGTTTGTTATTCTCTAAACAAATGGAAAATATTCTACATGAGAATTAATTGTTGAGCTACTGGTCTCTTCTGAATGAGTGATAATAATGAGAGATGCCTGCTTGGACTTTGTGATGTGACTTTGCTGAAGATACCTCCATCACTTGCCCCCCAAACATCTTATGTCTCTTTTCCTCCCAGAAAAAGTTTTCGTAAGTTTGCTTTTGTCACAACTTAGCAACATTAGATGATTAGACATAGCTTAGAGGCATTAGCAACTGTTAATTACTTGATCTTTCTAAGCCTTTACCTCTACTCTTTTTGCCATGATATGAGGAGGTTATACCACCTTCCAATAGATGGATAATTCTTGTTAATTTAACTTTTATGTCTGGAAAAATTTTGAAAATGGTGAAAACTATCTTGCATCTACTATACTTAGTTTGTAATTTACTTAAATTTAAAAGAATTAAGAGAACATATATGTGCAATGAATTATTTGTTGACACCAATCAGTTATCAACTCCAATAATAATTAGATAATAATAGATCGATTATTTTGAAGAAATCTATTTCCTCTTATCTAGTCATTTTGTGTGTTTACACATGTGGAGCTTTTGTACTTTTACTTTTTAGAAATTGTAATAGTAAAGAAAAACATTTGATATCCTCATAGCAACATTTTAAAATCATTACTTAGATGTATTTCATATTATAGTTTATAAAATTAAAATATCTGATGAAAATTTGCTAAGCTCTGAGCTAAACTTTCTCCCTATTTTATCTCCTAACCTGTTATCATCATTTCCATTCTTTCAGATGAGGAATTGAGATGTTAAGCATCTCCCTTTCACTTCACATAGCTAGTAAGTGATAAGGTCAAATTACAGTGTCACCTTTTAATACCCATATTAATGTAATTGTTACTTATATATCACACTAGAAATATGAAATCAAAGAACTGAAAATATCAGGAAGACTTGTTATTTTAAAAATCTCAAAAGATATAATACCAAAAAAATTCAAAAATGAATAGCACTTTCATATGGAGTGAAGGAAGAAAAAACCATGGTATCTCGCAGGATGAAAGGTTGTCTATATTATTTGGACATGAAACCATTTGCAGTTTAAGGAACACCCAGCCCATGTGGAAACATAAGGAACTACAAGCCCTTTCTGGGTTTATGTGAAAAAAAAAAAAAAATGTAGTGGCCATGTTTCTGGTTCATTGTTAAGCTGTCAGGGTGATTTTGATGTGTAGATACTTAAGTTTTTCTTCTAAGTAGTAGAAGTTTAGAGTCATAGAGGCCCGTGTGGAAGTTTAGAGCGGTGGAGGTGCGTGTGGAAGTTTAGAGCGGGGCAGGTGCGTGTGGAAGTTTAGGGCGGTGGAGGTGCGTGTGGAAGTTTGGAGCGGGGGAGGTGCGTGTGGAAGTTTGGAGCGGCGGAGGCGCGTGTGGAAGTTTAGAGCGGTGGAGGCGCGTGTGGAAGTTTAGAGCGGTGGAGGTGCGTGTGGAAGTTTAGGGCGGTGGAGGTGCGTGTGGAAGTTTGGAGCGGCGGAGGTGCGTGTGGAAGTTTGGAGTGGGGGAGGTGCGTGTGGAAGTTTGGAGCGGCGGAGGTGCGTGTGGAAGTTTGGAGCGGTGGAGGTGCGTGTGGAAGTTTGGAGTCGTGGAGGTGCGTGTGGAAGTTTGGAGTCGTGGAGGAACTCACATTGTTCCATTTTGGTGGTGTCGAAATCGTCACGTGAAAGATGATCAGGAATACCCTTGTAGTTGGACAGATTTACTTATAATTTATTGCAAGACCACGAATATATCATGGAGAGCCATGTCCCAGTAAGAGGGTCTCGGAAGGAATTTATTATAGGATATGGGTTTTGGTTGTGTGTGTTTAGGGGAGGGTGCATAGAGTCAGGGACTCATGCTCGATTGGATGCTGTCAGAAAGCAGAGGTAGTTCTGTAATAAGGTAATTCTCGAATTCTCTAATAAGGCATTTCAATAAGTCTTGCTGACAAAATGGAAGACTAGCACAATGATGAATCTGTGATTAGTAAAGAAGTCCATCATATTAGCCAAGAGAGGAAGTGGTTGGTCCTTTATTTTATTTTATTTTTTTGAGATGGAGTTTTGCTCTTGTTGTCCAGGCTGGAGTGCAATGGCATGATCTCAGCTCACTACAACCTCCACCTCCCGGGTTGAAGCAATTCTCCTGCCTCAGCGTCCCAAATAGCTGGGATTACAAGCATGCACCACCGCTCCCGGCTAATTTTGTATTTTTAGAAGAGACAGGGTTTCTCCATATTGGTCAGGCTGGTCTCAAACTCCTGACCTCAGGTGATCTGCCTGCCTTGGCCTCCCAAAGTGCTGGGATAAAGGCGGCGGGGGGCGCCGTGCCTAGACGCTTGGTACTTTTTGAATGGCACAGTAACCTTGTTTTCTGTGCTTAGACAAAACTATGAAGTGGCCTTACTTGGTTTATTCTTTCAATGTCTCAGGGTAGTCTTGTGTGAGGTTGGCATTCTGTGAGAATGTTTAAGTGTAACAGGAGAATGAGTGTCAGGCTGGCTTCTAAAGGGCAAGGGCTGCTTGTTTTTTCATTCTTCATAGCTACCCCCGACCTCCTCTCTAGGAAAACTGTAGTGACTACTAAGCTTTAATAACATATTTCCAAGTTTTTGTTACAAAATATTTTCATCATACAGAAAAAAGTAAAGATAATGCATTAAGTACCATATATCTATCAAGCAGCTTAAGAAATAAATAATGATAGATAAAAGTATTTGAGTATTTCTCTGAAATCCTAATCCTTCCTAAGAGCAAATTATTCACTTGAATGTTGATGTTTATCATTTTCAAGAATAATGCATTTCTTTTTCTTTAAAAAATACATATATATTTACTTTTTGTCTCCTTCCTTTCTAGAAATTTAATAAGATATACCTTTATTTTTATTTTGTTTTAATTGGCATAAAATAATTATACAATTATACATATTTATGGGAGGTACATAGTGATCTTTTGATACATAAAATGTATAGTGATCAGAGAGGGGGATTAGTGTGTCTATCATCTTAAACATTTATCATTTCTTTGTGTTGGGAACATTCAGTAACCTCTTTCTAGCATTTTGAAACTATGTAATATATTATCGTTAACTATAATCATCCTACAGTGGTGTAGAACACTAGAACTTATTCCTCCTATTAGCTGTAATTTTGTATCCTTTAACAAATCTCCTTACCACAGACCCCTTACTTTCCTCTATCCTTCCCAGCCTCTAGTATCCTCTGTTCTGCTTTCGACTTCCAAGAGATCCTTTTTTCAGCTTCCATATATGAATGAGAACGTGCAATGTTTATCTTTCTGTTCTTGGCTATGCCACTTAACATAATGTCCTCCAGTTTCATCCATGTTGCATTGAATGACGGGCTAGCGTCCTTTTTAAGGCTAGATACTGTTCCATTGTGTACTTATGCCACGTTTTCTTTATCTGTTCATTTGTTTTTGGACACCTAGACTGATTCCATATCTTGGCTATTGTGCATAGTGTTCCAGTAAACATGGGGTGCAATTGTCTCTTTGATGTACTGATTTCCTGCTCTTCAGATAAATGCCCAGGAGTGGGTGGCTGGATGCTATTTGTAGTCTTTTGAGGAACCTCCATACTATTCTCCATAGATACTATCATAGTTTACATTCCCACTGACAGTATATGAGTTTCCTTTTCCCTGGATCCTCCCCAGCATTTGTTATTTTTTATCTTTCCGATACCAACCATCCTAACTGGGGTGAGATGATACCTCATAGTGGTTTTGATTTACATTTTCCTATTTCCCTGATGATTAGTCACGTTGAGCTTTTTTTTTTTTGTCTTCCTTATAATTGTTGGGCATTTGTGTGTCTTTTAATTAGGAACTCAAACACCTAACAGCAAAAAAAAGAAAAAAAAAGATGCTTCAGAACAGCAAAAGACCTAACGTTATACATCCTTGTAAACTTTTTTTTTTAATTCTACTATTGTTTGAAGTAGGAGCTTAAGCATGAAACTACACGAAGAATCATGAGACACCCTATGCTTCACACAAGGTCATAGGACATACTTTTATAAGTACCATTAAACATTATAAATGAATTTTAATCACAGAGTCAAGTACTTTATTCATTTGTTTTCAGTGTCCTACAGTGACTTTAATAGCAGGAGCAATTTGTTGGCTTTATTTAGCAAGACATTGGGTGGATTTCCATTCTTCCCTCCACAGGCTGTGAGAAAGATTTTTGACACTCACTGAGCTGCTTCAATTGGAAATTCACATTTTATGCAATAACAGACCATTTTAATTTCATGAAGCAAAGGATTGGCTTCTACTTGCAAATAGCACTAAAGAAAGCAATATTGTCGAAGTAGATAGATCTGTCGAATTAAATACAAGGCTTTCATTCCTTTTCTTCTACATTTCTGTATAATGTAAGCATTAATTAAACCCATCAGTGACTTCCTTCTTTCTGGAGAATGTTTTCTCTCTGACAAGAAATGTCAACTTAGCAAATGAGACCTACCATTAAAAACACACTCACCTGGACTTAGAGAAAAGCTGGTGCATACCCAGGGACAGACTTGCGGAAAGAGAACCCAAGGGACAGTTCCCATCTTTTCTTGCTTTTGGTGATGGGACTAAGTGTCTTTTGCCTTACTTGAGGTTTCCCAAGACAAGCATGCATAGCTGTATTACATCTTGTGTCATTGTATCACCTGATATTTACTTGAGGCATTACAAATACAAGCCAGGAAAAAATGCCATGGTATTTTGAAGTTTTTAATGCACCTTCACTTACATGATGAGGAACAGAGACTAAATATCAGGTTCAACTTAAATCCACCACGTGTTTGGAATGTTAGATACACTGATGTGCTGTGGCCCAGATAGAGTTCATGGTGACAGCTGGAGAAGTAGATGGAACAAGCACCCTAAGATTTGAACAAAGTGTTAGAGAAGTGAAATCTCTAACATCTACCAAAAGTCCTTAGAATGCAATAGTGACATTTAACTTCTCTTTGCAGGGGAACACTTAAGAATCTGTCCTCAGGAATATACATGCTGCACCACAGAAATGGAAGATAAGTTAAGCCAACAGAGCAAACTCGAGTTTGAAAACCTGGTGGAAGAGACAAGCCATTTTGTGCGCACCACGTTTGTGTCCAGGCATAAGAAATTTGACGGTAGGTGAAATGGTTTTCACTTGACTTTGCTATAGGTACACTTTTCTGTGAGAATCTTGGTATCATATGAAAAATATTTTTTACAAAGGGAGCTTTTCTATCCTTCTTAAATATTTATAGCATTGTCTATTTTTAGAAAAGGCATGAGTTTTCTTGACAGTATTTTTTTTTAAGTCATATCTTGGTAAAACCTGGTTTAACAAAGAGCTGTTTTGCATTTGTGCTTTGCCTGTGAGATTATTGTAAAGATTTAGCTCAAGTTTTCATTAAAGGAGTTATAATTCAGCTTTTGTTATACTGCAGCTTGTCTAGTTTTCTTATGGGGATTCTCCCTTAAAAATAAGTGTAACTTAAGATTATTTGAAATATAACATCATATTTGAAGAGGAAAGGCTTGTTTTAAATGTCAGCGACACAGATTCCTTTATTTTAGACTTTGCCATTGCAATCATATAGCACATTTTACATTGCAGTAGTGCATTCTATCTAAGGTTTAGACCCTCTTCTCATATCCTGGTTATAAGCAGTCAATGCTATTTCTATATTTTATTTGTTAAATAAACATTTTTATATTACAAATTATTACTGAAATTTCAGCATTGAATTTTCTCATTAGAACATGAATATTTTGAAAATATTCAAAGGTAGTTTGATTCTTTATAAACAGTATCAACAATGATAACAATACATTTAGTACTTTTAGATGGTGTGTTGTCTTTAGTGCTTTAAGAAATGAATGTACCTTACTATGATTTCTTGTAAACCAGACTTGCACCTTGTGGTGAACCTTCTTTGGGCTCCGTTGGTCCTACAACATTACTCTAGAGCAAAAGAGCTGCTATTAATTTTCTTCTCTCAGTTCAGTCAATGCACAGCAGAGCCAGTTTAGGAAAGGTTGGCCAAAGTTTTTATGTTTCTTTTTTCTTTACTGTGTGGTAGGTAAAATGTTCCATTTTATTGCTGTTTTAAACTATTATAGCAGCACCGATCTTTTTCAAATCGGTTCTCAAGTTTACAGAAGACAGGTCTACCTGGTATTTTCAGTACAAATGATGTGACACTTTCTGTGTAAGTGACTGGGGTTTCATCTTTCTGCAAGTATGTTTTAACATCTTCACATTCTATCTTTGGCTCTCCCTTGTGTATAATTTTATATGTGGATGTATGTGAAAATAATTTTTTATTTAGTGGTGATGCTGTGAATGTTGTTCCCTTAAATGCAACTAGGGAGTACTTAGGGGTTGCTCTTGATTACAGGTTACAAAACCAGTGACATTAGGAGCCCCAGATAGGACTCTGTGTTTGGAGGACTATACTCTATCACTTCAAGCTACGGCAAATTGAACTGTTTTGTCATTTGTTACATGAAGTAGGTGGTAATGATCTGTTGCCACTGATTTTGACCTGTGTCCCTGGGAAACTAATAGACAAACAAAAAACAAAAACTCTAGTGCATTTATAAAGCTGTACTCCAAAGTGATGTTAAAATAATTCCAGGACACTATTCATGGTAGATAATATATATATTCTTTAACAACAACAACAACAACAACAAAATAAATATTAGGTAGCTTTATGGAGAGCTGACATTTTTAAAACAAGTAAAGCCATTCAACAAGACTGAGCCAGCCAGGCGTGGTGGCTCATGCCTGTAATCCCAGCACTTTGGGAGGCTGAGGTAGGTGGATCATGAGGTCAAGAGATCGAGGCCATCCTGGCCAACATGGTGAAACCCTATCTCTACTAAAAATACACACACACACACACACACACACACACACACAAAATTAGCTGGGCGTGGTGCCAGGCACCTGTAGTCCCAGCTACTGGGGAGGCTGAAGCAGGAGAATCACTTGAACCTGGGAGACGGAGGTTGCAGTGAGTCAAGATTGTGTCACTACACTCCAGCCTGGCAGCAGAGTGAGCCTCCATCTCAAAGCAAACAAAACAAATCAAAAACAAAACAAAAACAAAACAAACAAAACAAGACTGAGCCTTATACTTCTTGTATTATATCGATAACTTTTAATATCTTTGCATTTCTAGTTTCTAATCCCACATCTGGTTTGTCCTATTAAAGAAACCTCTCTCCACTTTCTCACTTACTCCCTCCCTGTCTCTATATAGGTATATTTTGAATTGTTCTAATGTATCTAAGGGTATGATGTCAATCAGTTTGACAGGATATTGATTTTGCTAAGATTAGATCTGACCTAATCTGACCTAAGAGAAGGATGAATTCTTTAGCAACCACTCATTTTATTGCAGTTGCATTGGGTAGGATGGGAGAGAAATTAAGATTTTTTTTTTGGAGGCTTTCAGCCAGAGTGAAAAAAAAAAAAAAAAGAGAGAATCTAAATGTGATTCTAATAATCTCAACTCCTGAAGCACTTTGACTTAAGATAATAATAATAATCGTCATCATCAATTAAAAAGTCACTGTCACATTTTCTGTTATTTTCTCTGGGCAGATTCATGAGGGTCAGTTATACACTGCTATGATTTATTTTCTTATATCTCAAAGGTGAGTCTGCTAAGTCACCTTCCTTGAATGATTGTGCATTCATGTGGGTAGTTTTCTATTTTTTCCTTTTTTTTTCCCCCAAGTACTCTCTCATGTCACTTATTGATGAATGTCAATTTGACGTGAGCACAAAACTATCTAGTTTCAGTTATAGAATATCACTTTCTTTGAGTTTTATTTTCCCACATAAACCAACAGTACTATGAAGGACTTAGAGTTTATTTTAGTAAATTCCTATTATGTTAGTCATTTTGCATCATTGCTGGAGTCTCTTCATCCATCTTGTCTATTTTGAGGTTCTGCCTCTGTTTCCACTTTCTCAGAAGTCTTAATTTGTCTTTTGGATTGTGTATAGCTTTGTTGGCTATATGCTCTTTATGAAAAACCACTCCTTAATTAAAATTAAGAAAGTTTGATGAGTTTTCTATTTTTATTAAGTATAGCAGCAATTTAAATTCCGTACATGTGATCCAGTCCAGTATATATTTAGAGAGGCTAAAGTCAATTGCTGGTAATGATTAATCTCTGGTTATCACTTTTCTTACTGTATGAGAAATGCTTTGATTCCATTTAACTTTTTATTTTGTGGCAGAGGTGACTGTTTTTAAAATTTGAGATTCCAATACTGTTAACTTAAAGCCATATTCTATTTATTGTCTTACTTTCCCTGTCTTTTTTAAAGTGATATTTTGGTAACATTTAGAAGAGACACTATAATTTTATAATTTTATAAATTATAAATACTCATCAGATGGTAGGAAGTTAAAGTGGAATCAACTTGAGTTATTACCCAACCTTCGTAAGTTTCTGTGCTTAGCTCCAAGATTAGCCTAGCATTCATACCTGAGAGGCAACGAATTTTAAAAGCATATACTATCAATTCCAGAAATTTTAATTCTTTGGCAGAGAATTTTCCTATAGCTGTATACCTTTTTAAAATTTTTGAATGTAGAATTAAAATGTCATGATAAAAGTCTATATAATAGAGTTTTCTTGACATTGCTTCTCCAAGGGTCTAACAAGGTATTTGTTGCTTTACCTTTTTCTTATTTCTCCAACCAAATCTCAATTTCTGGCTCTCACGACACATCCCTGTAAGCCCCTTCATCCTTTGGTCTTGGTCCTGGCCACTGCAAAAGTTCTCTCCGAACTATAGAGGGATGCTCTGAATATGCGCTATAGCCAGGCCCCGCTTTTCTGTTGCTCCCCAGGATTAAAATTTTGGACAATGACCCAGCTTAGTATATCAGACAGAATGATCACATTACTCCCTTCCTTCTCACCTTCTTCTCCTCTGCCAAACACCCCAGGCAACAGATAAACACCAGCATATTAAAACGTAGACAAAAGGAGAGTCATCTTTGTGTACTCACTCATTTTTAGCATTTTCATATTCAGTGACTAGCCTGTCAAATTGGCATTCCTGTCTAAGTCCTGTTTTGCTGTTGTGCTACCAAGTAGCTCATGTGTAATAGGAAATGGAGAACAAGCAAGTAGCAGATAGTAGTAATAGTAACTATTACCTAGTAGTAATAGTAATAAGAGGCAACATCTGACCCTGTGTCCTGTCGTTCATAGATTTTAACCCTAGGTATCTGAGGCACACTGAATTGCAATCACGCAGATATTATAATAAATGGCAGAGTCAGGATTCCATTCCAGGCTGAGCACTCCTGGATCTCTGCTCTCAGCCATCTACCACATCATCTCTCCAGTGCTTTCCAGTTCCCAGATGTGCTGGCGTCTTGTGGTTAACACCACCTATTCCTCTATCTCACCCTGCCGGGCCTGTCCTGTCCTAGTTATTGTGGGGAGGATGTGGAAATGACTGTCAAGGAAAAGTGGAAGATTTGTTTTTAACTCTAAAAAAAAAAAAAAAACTACCCACCTAAATATAGTCCAGCCCTCAAGGAATCTGGAGGTTTGACAGGGTAAAAGACTTGCCAAGTTTCCACTAAGAATGATGAATCCAAGACTGTAACCTAATACTTAAATCAGAATTAGAAATAGTCATGTTATATATAGGAAGTCAATACTTGGTTGAAATTCTAAATTTTTATTTCTTTTGAATGGATACTGTTGAAAAATTATCGGTATTTCTTTAAAAGGGCAGTAGAAATATTGGTGGGTAAAGAGTCTACCCATATCTTTGGGAAAGGCAGGAACAGTATTCAACTGGAATTTGTCCCTAAATTAAAGAGGAATGGGTGTTTTTTTGGTAAAAGCCTTTATTGAATCAATGAAGATATATTGTTATTATTATTTTTTTTTACCTCACAAAGCCTAGTGGTTTCTATCTTGATGTCGGCACTAACACCCTATCCTCTAAGCATGTCTGTGGAATGTGGATTATTCAGAGGCAGAAAGATTTAGTTGAAGGGATATTTTATTTAGGTTCCTTTTTTCCTTTGAATTTATTTGAGCTGAAATGTATTCACATTTGGAGCTCCATATGAACTTTTTTATTTAATGTGTTCTTGGTCTTATTATTTTACTTTACTTCCTCGCTTTTATTAATGTATTTTAATGGTATACATTTGTCCAGAAATTTGGCAGCCAGTGCATTTTTAAAAGCAAAATAAAAATATTGAACAGTAAGTTCTATCCTTATGAAGAACTTATTCTATAGTAACACACACAGACTACCCATTGAACTGGATGCAGAAATAATTTGTATACAGTGATATAATATTTTTACATTGCAAATCTGCTTGTGTTTTGTTTTTAAATATAGTTTCTCATCTATATACTGTAGAGGTGACAGTAACGTAATGATTTCTTTAATATTTGCCCTAATTTTCTCCGAGAATACACTTATTTGAAAAGAGATAAACCCTAAATAGGTTTCCCTATGGTGATAGCATCTTTCATATTTCCTGTCACAGGGTGAGATTTTTTGTATGTGTGTGTGATTTCTATTTGAAAACATTTATTTAGAGCCTATCACGGAGAATGCACTTAACCAAGTATTGTTGTAGATTAAAAAATGATTAATAATGATTAAAATTTGGTCATTGTCTATCAAGGAGTTTACGTTTTGGGGGAGACATAAGTATAAACCCAAGAGTAAGAAAGGCAGAATTGTTTGTATCCTAAAGCAGAAGTCTATTGGAAAGAGGAGGGAGGAAATTTTTCTACATAGTGGCATCCAAGAAGACTTTTTGGAAGAGCTTGCAGTTCAATATTCAAAGAATGTCTTAAGATTGTGATAATTTAAAAAGTGCCAGGATGAGACAAAATGAATCAAATATTTTGTATGCAAGTCCACAAAGTCTGTCGGACATAATGTAAACAATTTACTATTGATTTTCTTTTCAACAATGTTAATTTATTGACATTTAGCATATATCTATTAGATAGATATTCTGTCACAATGTTTTCTTCCTTGCACCAGCTTGCTACTGTTTTGTAAGAAAAACACACAATTTCAGGGCATAAACAAGAAGTGTTTATTTTTCTGTAGTGTATCTTTGGGTTGACTAGAGATTGGCTGCTCATGTAGGCTTGACTCTATGCATTTAGAGTCATTTTGGTCTGGTCTGGTCTATATGTAGCTTATTCATTTGAAAGCAGTACTCTGTCTTAAGCATGTTCTTCTCTTAGTGGAGTGTGGCGATGCTAATATAGACAGGTGGAGGCAGAATGCTCCTTAAAGCCTAAACTAGAATTGCCGCACTGTCTTCCTGAGGTTTATAAGCCAAAGCAAATCTGATGGCAGTTTCCAACATTAGTGGGACAAGAGATTATACTACTCCTAAGGAAGTGGAAGTGGGGAAAGGAATGATTATTTCTGTATCATAATCTACCATAGTCCTCAAGTTACTGCCTCTTGCTACTTCCCAATGTTTTACTAATCACGTTGACTTTTCAAAAATAGATTCCCTAGGAATTCAGGAACAATAGTTATTTTCTAAATAAATCATAGCAAGACAGACACAATTGTCTTACTACCTCCAATGTCCTAACACACTAACAAATACATGTATAACCATACACACACACACACACACCCCCCCCCACAACACACACCCCTCTATGATGTTATTAATATTATACGGATAAATAGATGTAATAATTCCTTGTATTGTGCTGCTGCTGTCCTAAATCATTGCACAGAATAATAGGTTACTACAATTCATAGGGCTTATAATGTTAATCATTCTAAGAAGTAATTAGCTGAATGCCTTCTGTACATTTGCTAGGCTACCAGCTCAGCGATATGTATTCCATCTGAAGGACACTCCTCTTGAAATCAGAATGCACTGAACTGAATTTCAGAAATTAGAGAAACAATCTCACTGGCATTGGGAAGTAATCTGCCAATTTTCCCAAAGGGCAGATCTTCCAAAAATAAAAATCGTCCAACTAGAGATATTGGCTTTGACAGAGCTACTTAACAGGTTTACAAATCACAAACGCCTTTCAAGCCTTGCGTTTATACAATACTGAAAGAGAAGATCCTAGTAGGGGGTCTTTTAAATGTGTGCATGTAGAACCCAGATCTTTGTACAACTGGAATATGCCTTCCTTCTCTCCTCCTCCTCCTCCTCCTCCCATCTTCTTCCTCCTCCTCGCTCTCTCTTTCTCTTTTCTTTTCTTTTCTTTTCTTTTCTTTTCTTTCCCCTCCTTTGAACTTTGACAGATCTTTCAAAGCTAAGACTACACACTGCTGATCGTCAGCTCTGACTTCAGTGATGGACTTCCAATCTTTTTCTAATTCTAAGACCCCTACCACGCACCTCAAAGTAACTTGATATACATTATGCTCCCAGTGTGGTTGTAATATTATCATCTTATTATCACCAGTTCCCTTGCATGGTGGCTTTGCTGAGCAGCTGGTTCACAGACAAGCCAATTTCTTTTAAGTATTGCTCTGTCAGACTCTGAAACCAGTTCTACCAGAAGGATTCTTGCTCATGAATGTTAATGAGCAGACAAGTATCCTTTCTCTGACAGAGGCTCACTAATCCTTTAAGTAAGTATGGGTGAATTACAGGAAAAATTTTATATAAGTTAAATTGGTCTGCCACTAAGTAGAGAAAACTTATTTTCTTATTTTAATGAAAATCAAGAAAAAAATATTTAATGGGGATGTAAATTACAGCTCCCTGGAAACATTTTTGTCTTCTGACCTGAGAACACAGTAGCTCAGTGTAGACTGGTTCGACTGCATAGTGTGCTTAATGCTGGTAAACTCATGATCTCTAGTGAGGCCTGATCTGCAGTGGGACAGGGGGAAATGGAGTAGAAACCACTCACTCTTTCTGGGGTTTGGTACCAAGAGATTCTTTATGTTCCTTAGTGATAAGGAATTGGGATAAAAAATTATTCTTTCTTCTTCCACTGAGCCAATGTAAGATTTCCTTTTTTTTTTTTCCAAAACAAATAAGATAGTAAAGCCATAAGAACAGCATTTGTATGCTTTTTGTATTCTAAGAATGTGAGAAAAATAATTTCAGTGAACCTTTATCTGAAAAGATATAACCATGACCTGATGGAATCCTGAGATGAGCAGGTTGAAAGCAATGAGATGGGCCAGACACAGTGGCTCACACCTGTAATCCCAGCACTTTGGGAAGCCGAGGTTGGCAGATCAGAAGGTCAGGAATTCAAGACCAGCCTGGCCTGCATGGTGAAACCGTGTTTCTACTAAATAATACCAAAAATTAGCTCTGCATGGTGGCACGCGCTTGTAATCTCAGCTACTCAGGAGGCTGAGGCAGGAGAATTGCTTGTACCCAGGAGGCGGAGGTTGCAGTGAGCCAAGATCGTGCCATTGCACTCCAGCCTGGGTGACAAAGCGAGACTCCATATCAAAAAAAAAAAAA
>NW_012105487.1:877087-888572 GCF_000951045.1 Mandrillus leucophaeus | reverse complement strand
CGACTTGAACGTACACAGAACTGAAGATATCCAGACTGTGAATCCATGTACATACAGAACAATGTCAGCGGATGTTACTACTCTCATTTTTTGTATATTCAACAGTAAATTATACAGAGCACATCATTTTCAAATTGCAATTCTGAACATATCCTATAGGATTTTGACTTAATTCAAGGCTACTTAGCTTATGCTTCCTTCCAATATTCTATTATTAGTGTGTTGGAAGTGACATCCCTCATCTATCCACATGAACAGGCGTGTTAAAATGAGGCTTAATCTTTAAATCTCCTTGGTAAGTGTGATTGAATATGTTAAACTTTTGTTTGTAAGCCATATGGACATCAAAATAAGGAAAATATCCAAACCCGAGCTTTGGCAAGATTCAAATGACAATGTAAAGTGTTCATTATCAAATGCATTACAGATACCATTTCCATATCATTCTGTAGTCACTCAGTGATTTTTCAGTGAATGACCAACATTGACATGAGCTCTTGGGGTTTGGCATTTTAGCAAATGCAAAAAAAGAGGTAGCTTGCCTAAGCAGTTTTTTTATCATTCCAAGCATTCCCTTAGACAAGAACAGGATCCTGAAACCAAATGTGAAAGAAGAACCAGTGCCCAGCTAAGAATAATTCCGCATGGTCCACAATGCTCAAAGAAATTTTTAAAAATCACTCATCACTGTTTCAGAATGTGCCATTTGTTATTCTTGCAAAAGGTTTGTAATATTCATCAAATGGACAAATATTCTTGGGATAACTATGTAGAGTAGTTTACAGTCTTCATACTGTTTCCTCCCTACCTGGTGGTCTGATTGAACATAAACGACTTGAACATGAAGAGCAAACTTTGAAGTAAGATAGCAGGAAGTTGGGGCTCCAAGGCCTTTGAATGTTGGAAGAAATTAGATTTCTCCATGTATTTTGTTTTATTTTTAAGAAACTATTTGCATGTTTTCTCCTTTTGAAATAATAGTTCTGTGGTCATTACAGGATTTGGTTCTCTCAGTCTTCCTGTCTCTTTCTCCTTAATGCTTCTATAGTTGACACTTTGTCATTTTCACTTATTTAGTGTTCTTGTAATAGTATTCTTCTAAAAACTATGACCCATTGCATATTCCCCGTTGAAGTCTAAGCTCATTAAGTTCAGAGATTAGGTCTCCTCTTTCTATTTTATCTTCCCATACCTGACTTAATACGAAGCATATTTAATAATGCTGCAGTGTTGTCTGACAATGGTAGCAACCTGTGCAGTCCCAAGGGCACAGACCATTTAGATGAATTACTTATATTCCTATAACAATTATGACAGAAGAAAATAGGGAACCTTGAATTCTCATTATCCATGAACTCTTAGGGTCCATAAACCTGGAATTCATATGTGATATCAGCAGCATTGGTTCCAGTGGATTTAATGGAACTAATTTTAAATTCCCCGGACAAAGATTGCCTTTACTTAGAGTAAAGCAAGTAGAGGTCCTTATAATAAAAAACAGGATAAATGTGTTTTTCTCCATTGCAAGTATGCACACGTGCACACTCACACACACAGACATGCATAAGAAATGTTAAAGATGTCCATGAATTTCCTGGAAAATCAGTTAATATACAGATTACTGGGTTCAACACCAGAGATGATCATTCTTTGGTCTGGACTGAACTCGGAAAGGATCTCCTGTTCTGAAGCAAGTGTTCTCTGTTCCACCACACTTATCACTGGCTTATGTGGAATTGAGAAGTTAGTTACCAGAATGTAGAGCTGGGACAGAGAAATTTGAAAGAAGTTTTTGAATCTTTCTTCTGACATATTAAGGTCAGCCAATAACAGGTCTCCGTATTTAAGATGGCATTCAAGCACCTGTTGCCCATCACATAATGACTTTTATATATTAACTAAGTTAACCTGTTTTCCTTTTAATTTTGACAGTGCATTAGACAATTATACCCAAGATCAACAACTCATTTTAACTTTTGCAGATGTATACTGTGGATTTTTGCATTTTTAAGTTTATAAACTACACAATTGTTTTCCTTTTCCCCTTTGTTTTCTAGTTCATAGAACCTAATGTGTGTTTATTTTTCACAATCTGTAAAATACTTTTTAATTTTTGGGTGACTTTTTTTTGCTAGGATGATATTTTTTGAAGCCAAGTATCTTATTTTTTTTAATTTTTAATATTTGTGGGTAAATAGTGTGTGTGTATATATACTGGGGGTACATGAAAGGTTTTGATACAGGCGTGCAATGTGAAATAAGCACATCATGGAGAATGCAGTATTCATCCCCTGAAGTATTTACTCTGAGTTACAGGCAGTCCAGTTACACCCTATTTAAAAATATACAATTAAGTTACAGTTGACTATAGTCACTTTGTTGTGCTATCAAATAGTAGGTCTTATTTATTCTTTCTATAATAACTTTTGTTTTTTTTTTGTAATCTGTTAGCCCCACCTCTCCACCACCCGCTCACCACCCGCCACTCCCCTTCCCAGCCTCTGGTAACCACCCTTCTACTCTCTATGTCCATGAGTTCAATTGTATGTATTTTTAGATCCTACAAATGAATGAGAAAATGTGATGTTCGTCTTTCTGTGCCTGGCTTATTTCACTGGGCATGGTGATCTTCAGTTCCATCCATATTGCTGCAAATGACTGTATCTGATTCTTTTTATGGCTGAATAGTACTCAATTGTGTAACTATGTTTTTTCATAGCATACTTTGATTCAAACGTAAGGTATGGTTATTGTAGAAAACTTGTATAACTTAACTTTAATGTGTTAAAGGATTAAAATGACTTTAAATTTATGCCTAATTGAAGGAAAAGTGCCTGATCTCTAAGGAATCTCGGATAAGGATGTAATATAAAATTATTAATATTTGGTGTCATGAAACTTTATTCAAATAACTTCTGAAAAAATAAAATAATTTGGAAGTCTTAACTCCTGTGTTAAATAGTTTATAATTATAAAATGAAAAGTATAATACAGTCTCTGTGAGTGTGAGGGAATTTCCTGTTTTCTGGGTATCATATGCCCTCCACACATATTTTGTCTACACAACTTTGGACTCCTTTTTCCATAATTGAGTTGGTTGTCTCTATTTAGAGTACAAGTAGAAGGCTATATATATATATATATAAAATATATATATAATTCTGAAGATCTGTATAATATTTTATGATGAATATTAAAAAAAATAGGTTAAGGAAGCACTTACATAAATTCTTCCATTATGTAATGGTTTAAGGAAAGTTGAGATTTAAGGAAAATAAAAACATGTAATAAGAACCATTTAAAATGTTCTCCTTGAACACTAGTCCAAGGTTTACTGACTTTGTTCCCTTGATCATTAGACCAGCCAGGCTTGTTCTCATTCTCTGGGCAGTGGCTGAAAACCTTTTACTAAGAGAAGTAGCTTCTAAGGATATCTTCAGGCCTTGAGTGTTCCAAGTCCCTTTACAAATGGCAGATTAGCAATCAGTCAAAACCTGTTAGTTTCACGATTTAGCTTCTGTCTGGCACATAGAACTCCAAAATGTATTCTTAAACTGAAGAAGTTTGGGGGCCAATTTTAACTCATATAAGTTTTATGTATTTTTAAATTACTAGCCACATTCCCAAAATGTATTGGTATTTTTTTCTTCCAATGGCTGAGATTATTTTTCTGCTTTCTAATTCTAAATCAGGCATTTCTTATTTTTTCCCATGTAGATTTTAGATGCCTTAAACAGTCTACAGTTTTTTCTGCATTCATTCTCCATAGTTGGGGAAGGGTCTTCATCTATGACATTATGTCAAGTTTTGTTCAGAAAAATCTTAGTCATATAAATAGCACAGGCCTTGGATCTTGATAGAATATGTTTCAAATATAGGAGGTACCTTGTATTGACAAAATGATCTTATAAGTTTCTTAAACTCTCTGGGAAAAAATTTTAGTTTTTCATTTGTAAAATAAGTATAATAATACCTGTTTAGAAACTACGATGTACATAAAAAGCCTAGCATAAGTCTAGCAAAGAGTGCGCTTGTAATACATGAGGGTTCACCTCTGCTCTTCATCCTTGTCACTGTCATTGCGCTCACTTTCTTCCCTATAAGGAGGTGACAGTCCTATAGAGCCCCTCAGGTAAGAGTATAAATAACTGGAATGCTGATCGGTACCAGGAGTTAAAATGCAGATAAAATCATGGAAGAGAATGAAATTATTTCATGACAAGAAGACTATAAATGGCTTTGTGAAAAGACAGAATGTAAACTGTCTTGAAAGTTTGGAAGGATTCGGAAACGTGGAAATGCGATTGAAGGCATGGAGATGGGAAATTACCAGTGATGCAGTGATACAGAGGATACTTTGTTTCCATCATGAAACAAAGAAAGCTTGAACCAAACTGAAGGGTATCCATTATTAAGGTCCTTGAATATGTTTCAAAAGTAGAAAATTAAGTCTATTCTCTGAAAATCAATGGGAGTGCTTGTTTATTTTCATTTAAATAATTGAATTGACTGTGGAGTTTGAAGTTATATAGACAAAAATTTAAATCCCTGTTGAGCAACAACTAACAGGTTTACACTGTGGGGTTTGTTGTGTTTAATTGATGGCTGACAGCAGGCATGTGGATTAGAGAGCAAAATACACTCAGTTGATTCCATATATCCTTTAGTGTGTGTGTCTGTATAACACTATTTTTAAATAAACAGTGTGCTCTTAAGGGTCTATCACTGAGTTGGATTTCTGTGTGGTCTATGTATGAGAATTCTTTATATGTGGCCGCTACAATAGTGACCCTCCCTTCAAAGCACTTGCAACAAACGGTCAACAGTGATTGTGGGGAGTGGTAGGATCAAGAGTAGACTTTTGTTGTCCTATGCTCTTCTACTTTTCAGGTTTCTCACCAAAGTGAATATGAATTATGTTATCACAAAAATGGGTAGGTGCTTCATCTGACTATGAAAATGAACATTAAGTTGATACCTCTCAGAAGGCCATGCCATGTATACCACATCTCAGTAAGTGAAATAAGTTGTCTTTCTAAAATTTTCTCATGATAATATCCTGTTCCAATTTCAAAGGCAAATGTGTATTGAAATTGCTAAATTTCATATGTTACACTTGTAAAATGCTTTCTTTCTTTCAAATATCTTGCATAAAGTTTTTCCCCCACAGTATTATATACAAATATATAGGACAAGGATCCTACTATGTATATTCTAACCAACAACAGTGCTGGGCACATAACTAATGATAATTGCCCAGTACATGTAATGAATTGAATTTTCTCAGTAACAATTTAGTACATAATTGACTTAGTATATGGATCACTAGGGATGGATGAATACAAACAACTTCTGCACTCAATTTTTTCAGATCATTGAAAATCCCAGAGCCTCTAGAGCTCTGTTGAAGTCTACTTTATAAAAAGACATGAATATTTACTTACTATACATTTATATAGTGTTTATTTTTAAGTACCTATTGATTGTTCATAGTTGCCTTCTCAGCAACCTTAAATCCTCATAGAAAATGCATAATTCTTAAAGGCAGCTAACATCTCCATTTGTTCAAGTTATTAAGAATGGAGTGAATACACAGTAGCATGGTGTACCCTTGGCATGATGCCAAGGGTGAATGAAGGATGCATCACTGAATGACTAATCACATTTCTTTATCCTAAGGTTCACTAACCATGGTTAATATTGAGCCAAGTTTATTTGTGCAGTTTTTGAAGAGGCCAAGACATTAAGATTTCTTAGAATAAACATCATCTGGGCATCACCTGCACACCTAAATGAATTTATTGCCAATGAGTAATAATATTGTTCCTTCACTGCACAGTCAACACAGAAAATGTCAGAACTCAATATAAACAGTGCAACAATCTTCTGATTGAGTTTGTATTAAGGTCTCTTTATTGGATTAATCTGAATCTTTTCTTTTCCTTTCCTCATCTGAATGAAACATATTTTAAGGGCCATTCATTTTAGATGAAGTTGAGGAATAGATTTTAAAGAAAGAAAAAATAATAATATATTTGCGGTTAGGCTTATGTCTGTAATCCCAGCACTTTGGGAGGCCAAGGTAGGTCGATCACTTGAGCTCAGGAGTTTGAGACCAGCCTGGGCAACACAGCGAAACTGTATCTCTACAATAATCATCATCATCATCATAATAAGCCAGGTGTGGTGGTGTGGGCCTGTAGTCCCAGTTACTCTGTAGGCTGAGCGGGGAGAAACACTTCAGTCTGGGAGGTCCAGGCTGCAGTGAGCCATGATCACACCACTGCACTCTAGCCTGGGCAACAGAGTGAGACCCTGTCTCAAACACACAATCAGAATATATTTGCCTTCCTTGTTAGAATTTTGCTTAGTACCCAGCTTAACTCTGTTAATTTTGTTGGAACATAATAAAAGCTACCTTGATAACAAAGCAGAAAAGTCAGCTATTTGTCTTCTTGCTCGTGTCAAACCCTAAATTTGGCTTTATTTTCTGCTCTCTTGTCCAGTAACTTCATTTTTAAACCTCTTTCTTATGTATTTGAACAACAATCAAGAAAAATAACATTGTTGTCAAATACCTTAACCTCATATGTGATGTCTGTTTAAAATAAGTAATATAATGAAAGCAAGCTAGCACTGGTCACCTTTTGAAAGGCTAAATAACTTGAATGTTAATGACTAATGAGCTTCACAAAATATTTCTTGCCATTTAAACAAGCATCTGCATGTGGAGTAAACCATATTGATTGACAGCCAACATTTCACATTCAACGAAGAACTCCTTTATCCTAAGTGATAACAGTAACTTTAAAGACTAATTAATTAATTTCTTTCACTGGAATAATAAGTTCTGGGAAATATCACATATTTTAAACAGATTGGGAGTGAAGAGAAAGTTGCATCTATGAAAAAAGAATTTTTAGTAAGATTGATACAGATTTATATCAATAATTGCATACTATACCCCATCAATATATATACATAATATATATTGTATCTATTACATATATAGTATATATAAAAAACAAATATATATGTATTTGTTGCAGTTCTTATGTTCTAATACTGTTTTCTTTTCCATTTCCCCCGGGAAACAAAAATGAACATGATCCTAAATTACACTTTATATTTCACATTCGCTAATAGGACTGGTATTGGGAAACAGTGCCAAATGTACAAGAGCAGAGCAGTTTTCTATTTGAGTATTTGTTTGCAAAACAAGCCCAGGCTAATGGAGGATCATTTATAGGAAGCTAAGTCATGCTGGGTGCTCATTAGATAACTTAGAAAGACTCTCTAGTTTGCTTTCCCCCAACCCCCCCGTTGGAGATAGTTGTATGTATTTCAATTAAAATATCCGTTTACTTCCAGCTGGCGACGTTAGCATCCATTCTACCCATAGAGAGCAAAGGTCACAGGCTCCTGCCTGAGCAGACTTTTTAAAAAATATGCCATTTGCCTTCCTTGTGAAGATACCTTTGAGCCACCCATTGCAGGCTTGGGGAGAAGATTTTGAAGGGTCAAATCACATGGGGACTTTCACCTTATTTACTGATATAGCTTTGGTAGCTGTTGGTCCAGATGCTGCAACTGCTGTTGCTTTGCGGATTGGGATTCAGCAGCAGCTGTTGTTCTTTGCTAGAGCGTGTTTCTGAAATTCAAAATTTAATAGTCTGAGACCCTAGTCATTGAAAACTATGCTGAAAGTTAATTTGCTGAATCCAAGTTTATTTTCCTGCTAAGCCATAGTTTGTGATGGAGCCTTTCCCCTGTGATGCATAATGAAATGAAGAAAGGCCTTATTTAGTGCCATTACCAGACTCAAGCAGGAGAGAATGCAGTAGTTACAGAACCGGGCATGGGCCTTGCTGCCTTGTATTTCGGCCTTACTCACATTTTTAGAATTTCAAATCTAGATCCCTTTATGCAAGATATTTGAAACAAATATAACATTTTAAAAGTATAACACATGAAATTTAGCAATTTCAATACACATTTGCCTTTGAAATTGGAACAGGATATTATCATGAGAAAATTTTAAAAAGACAACTAGATCTCAACTTCGTTGTAGATAGCAACCTGATGTAACTCCAGTTGCTCTATCTCAAAAGCTTAAATATTAAATTCTACCATGGAGAGTTATTGTGAATTAAATGAGATAACATACATAAAGCACTTACTATCATCTTTGATACACAATTTGCTTTTACTATTTTTACCCCAGCCTTATCACTTTTATAAGGGTTTTCTGAAAAAGAAAAAGCTTCTTTGTTTCCTTGGTTCATTTCTTAGAGAAAATTAATTTTCTTGCCCAATAAATATGAAAATTTCTAGTATTCAAATTCTTATAGATAGTATTTGTTAAGTAATACTATGTGCCAGACTCTATTCTAGGTGCTTTACATGTGTTATCTCCTTCGGCCATCACAAAAATCCCATGAGGTGGGTGATATCATTATCTTTTCTGTTTCATACTTGAGGAAGTTCTTACTTAGAAACATTAGGAATTTGCCTGAGGTCCCATATTAGAGACAGAGTTAGGACTTAATCCAGTCTATACCTGTTACCAAACTCTGCTTTCTCCATAAGAAAAACAAATATAATTACCTTGGAATTAAGTATTCGAGCTTTGTTTCTGAAATTAAATATTCTTTCAGCAATAGGATTCTCAGGCAACTCTACCATTATGGCTTTTTCCATTCCCTGGAATCTCTAGTGGGTAGATGAATTTATACTAATGTGATAAATGTTATTTTGTGAATAAATCTTTGTTTTGGCATTCTCACTTCGACAATATTGGATATGATCCACTTAATTATGAAAAGGAATGAAAACCTTAAGCTTGATCTGTCCACGTCAAGATAGACCTAGTTACAGATGCCACAAGTAAATCACTGTGGGAGGGATGGGGAGTGGGAAACAGTATTTGGGAGATGATGCCACCAACAGCGATCCAGCCAAGCAACCCATGTCCTTTCAAAGTTAACAGGTGTATCTACGGAGATCCAGGGTTCCAGCCCTGGAGATGCAGACACAAATGATATGCAAAGATGCACACAGATACAATTGACCCTTGCGGGGTGGGGAGGAAACAGCCCTGGGCGCAGTGGCAGGATCCCAGTTTAACAGTGAATCAGAGCTCTCATCTGTAGCTCGACGTATGTAATGTATATGAAGATGAGATCTCAGATAGGACAAACAAGACGGGACCAACTGGAACTGGCATTTAAGGTTGCAACTAAAGAGTAGCAAGTATGGCATTTGAAAGTAGAAATTCTTGAGTCTTTCCTTGGGAATGTCAAGAGAAACCTCTGTAGCTGGGCTCTACCTGAAGATGGGAGTCTGAGAATGAAAAGAAAAAAAAAGACTAATCCTGCCAGCAGAAAAGTCATGGTTTGTCTATTCTTAGGAAATTATAAAAACTCTGTAGCATGGATAGACTTACAAGTTGCCAGAGTTATATTCAAATGTATAATTTTTTTTTATTTCAATAGGTTTTTGGGGAACAGGTAGTGTTTGGTTACATGAATAAGTTCTTTAGTGGTGATTTCTGAGATTTTGGTGCACCCTTCACCCAAGCACTATACCCTGTACCCAATGAGTAGTCTTTTTTAATATAAAACTTTGTGATATATTTTGTTACATTTCATACTTTAGCTCACATTTTTCGCACAAAGTTTTATTAGAGATTGTATACTTTAACTCATGAAGGAAATAGTATGGTACATGATAACGTTACCATTAAGACTAAGGATAAAATAATTAAAACTTGTAAAGATTCTGTAAAACCTAAAAAAAATTACTCTTTATTTCATTAATATGTCACTTTTTTTCCTAATCCTAGTAAATATCATGTAAACTTTCTGTGTACTCAAATCTTGCTTTAAATGTCAGCAGATACTGTATACATACATGAAGTAGTCATATATATAGGTAACTGGTAATGGTGTTTGATTTGGGGAATGAAAATAGTCTTTGGGAGCAGCAATGAGAGGAAAGTCGTTTTGTACCTTTTGAATATTTGATCATATATATGAATTGAATTACCTATTAAAATATTTTAAAGAAGAACAATGCAGCAATGCTAAAGAAAACTGAAAATCTTCAAATTCAATTCTTTACAAGACACTAGAAGCAGTTGTGAAAGTCTTACGCTTTTCTACACCCCACTTTCAATTTAAAAGTGAACATGTTCACATCAAAACCAATGTTAGAGCACTTCAAATTTCAGTGAAATATTTTTTTTCCCTTCTTCTGAAGAACACTTTTTACCTTCTATGAAGTGAATGACTGTGACATTTAGATGTTGCAGAGTTTCTTGTTAAATATATTTTGTATCTGAATTACTTCCAGGAAAAGGTCAGTTCAATGTTTAAAGATTTTGCATACAAAATAAGATAACTAAGACAGACCTCTTAGGAATTGCCCACTCCTTACCCCTGTTATTAATACCCTCAGTCTATTTGTTAATTCTCTGCTGTTGTTTTAAATATTTACAAATGTCCCTGTCCTTTTCTGTACTTTTTCAAAATATAAACTTAGTTTTTCTTAACCTGAAACCTTAGTAAAAAAGAAAACAAAAAAAATTCCCTCAGAACGCAGCGTTTTTGTCAATTTCCCTTTTTCAACATTGTCAAAATGTTGGATTTCATCGTAATTTGCCTGCAAGCCTCTGTCTTTATACTCAGTTTTTTTTTTTTTTTTCCTCCCACTTGCCCCCAACTTCATAGACTATGAACCTGACTTCAATACCTTCAACTTCCATGGACCTGTGTCTCCATTTTGGTGTTGTGCCCTCCCTTTATCTGCTGTCGGGGGGGGAGGAGCAGCATTCAATGTAACAGTCTGCAATTTTCGACTTCAATTATGTACCTGCTCCACCTCAGCAGTTGTTGGCCCCACTGCAACTGGGGAAATGAAAAGCGTGTAAGGAAAACATAGAAAGAAATATGTGGGCTCTGGTTCATTGCTTATATGGCAACATTTCAACGATAAACTTGTTTCTTGGATAAAGGAATATATATTCTTTGGATTAACAAATTTAAACTTCTCATTCAACTCTTTGTCTTTTCCAATAATTGAGAGTATCTTGATCGTTGCTTCATTAGGAAGTGTCTGCTTTCTTGATTCTCGAGGACATCATTCCTCGAATGGGTTTTGAAAAAGTATTTTGATATTTCTTTTTATCTAAGGATCCTCAGAATCTTTACAAATATAGACTCCTTTAAAACACATCTGGTCAGTGTAGTTGCTTCAGTGAATTAAGAGAGAAATGAACAACAACAAAATATAGTGGGTGAATTACCTTTTGATGATACATGGCCTTATGGCTGGTCTAAGACCATAAACTGACAGTAAGTAGCTCCTACCTGAACATAAGGCACTGCCATCTGCATTTAAGAGATTGGAGAAATGAAGAGGCAGAGATGTGTTGTAAAACTTTTATGTTTCCTTGTAATAATCATACTGCAAGCCACTGATAACT
>NW_012105487.1:875294-876537 GCF_000951045.1 Mandrillus leucophaeus | reverse complement strand
TTGATGGGCATTTGGGTTGGTTCCAAGTCTTTGCTATTGTGAATAGTGTTGCAGTAAACATATGTGTGCATGTGTCTTTATAGTAGAATGATTTATAATACTTTGGGTATATACCCAGTAATGGGATTGCTGGGTCAAACGGTATTTCTAGTTCTAGATCCTTGAGGAATTGCCACACTGTCTTCCACAATGGTTGAACTAATTTACACTCCCACCAGCAGTCATATTAACAATTACAATAACAATGCAGTGTGTGCTGTGATAGACACACAGGCCATATTCTTCAAGCAATGAAGATGGAATGACTACCTTGTTTGTTTGAGTCAAAGGAGTTCTTAGCAGAGCTGATGGACTCTATTGAATTTTAGCATAAGAATAGCAATTTACTAGGAGTTAAAGATTATTAGAAGTTGCGCATAAGGGATAAAATATGCAATATTTTTAAATACATTTGGCCCCTACAACTTTTTGTTAGACATAAAATAATCCTGTTAGCCTACTGTTGTATTGAAACATTTTTTTTTTTTTAGTGGAGATGGGGTTTCACCGCGTCAGCCAGGATGGTCTCAGTCTCCTGACCTCATGATCCACCCACCTCGGCCTCCCAAAGTGCTGAGATTTCAGGTGTGAGCCACCATGCCCGGCCTGTTGAAACATTCTTTAGAAAATATTTTATATTCAAAACATTTTGAATACTACGCTTCTTTTAGATTAGAAATTTATATTTCCTACACTTCTTTTAGATTAGAAATTTGTATTTCAGTACATTGCTTCTGAGATAAACTTGAAATACCAGTTAAATTTTACCCTATTTATTGTTAGAATAAAACTGTCATCTTAGATTGGTCAATAGATATTTACTTTATAAGCACAGAAATTAGGCGCTTTAGACCTAGTTATTCTATAGAAATTAGTGGATGAGCTGGTTTGGTGGCTCACCATGGACATACAAAGACTCACTGTTCCCTTGGCAGTCCATAACATGCCAAACTCGTAGTTTTACCCCACCATGACCTAAGAATAGCAAATTGTTGTTCTAAGAGAAACCAAAAATATAAATTCATTGATAGTGCTATTTATAGGTGGTATGTTTTAGTTCATCAACATTAGGACAATGGAAACTTTCTATAAGGGAATGGCATTTAACTGAAAAGATGTGTCCATTTGAGTGTATCTTTCAAGATGCATCTTCTAAACTTTGAAGAGATTCAGATATTACCTCCAAAGATGTACTAGTTACCTC
>NW_012105487.1:873401-875244 GCF_000951045.1 Mandrillus leucophaeus | reverse complement strand
CAAAATATAAACTTAGTTTTTCTTAACCTGAAACCTTAGTAAAAAAGAAAACAAAAAAAATTCCCTCAGAACGCAGCGTTTTTGTCAATTTCCCTTTTTCAACATTGTCAAAATGTTGGATTTCATCGTAATTTGCCTGCAAGCCTCTGTCTTTATACTCAGTTTTTTTTTTTTTTTTTCCTCCCACTTGCCCCCAACTTCATAGACTATGAACCTGACTTCAATACCTTCAACTTCCATGGACCTGTGTCTCCATTTTGGTGTTGTGCCCTCCCTTTATCTGCTGTCGGGGGGGGAGGAGCAGCATTCAATGTAACAGTCTGCAATTTTCGACTTCAATTATGTACCTGCTCCACCTCAGCAGTTGTTGGCCCCACTGCAACTGGGGAAATGAAAAGCGTGTAAGGAAAACATAGAAAGAAATATGTGGGCTCTGGTTCATTGCTTATATGGCAACATTTCAACGATAAACTTGTTTCTTGGATAAAGGAATATATATTCTTTGGATTAACAAATTTAAACTTCTCATTCAACTCTTTGTCTTTTCCAATAATTGAGAGTATCTTGATCGTTGCTTCATTAGGAAGTGTCTGCTTTCTTGATTCTCGAGGACATCATTCCTCGAATGGGTTTTGAAAAAGTATTTTGATATTTCTTTTTATCTAAGGATCCTCAGAATCTTTACAAATATAGACTCCTTTAAAACACATCTGGTCAGTGTAGTTGCTTCAGTGAATTAAGAGAGAAATGAACAACAACAAAATATAGTGGGTGAATTACCTTTTGATGATACATGGCCTTATGGCTGGTCTAAGACCATAAACTGACAGTAAGTAGCTCCTACCTGAACATAAGGCACTGCCATCTGCATTTAAGAGATTGGAGAAATGAAGAGGCAGAGATGTGTTGTAAAACTTTTATGTTTCCTTGTAATAATCATACTGCAAGCCACTGATAACTACTGCAAAAGCAGTTACCACCTAAATGTCATTCAGTAGCTTATGTAGATATTTTGATAGGTACTATTCTTTCAAAGTTAAGTCCTTAAACATGTGCAAAAGAAACATGGTGAATATTGTTAGTATTTTTATATAAAAGGTGTTTTTACTTGACAATGTCAAATACATTTCACTCTATTAAATATGATAGTGCTCCACTGACACTGACACACTTTTAGAAAGTATTTATTATTCAGCCTGTTTAGGGAATCCCTCCTTCTCTTCAGAGATGCATGTTTAAAGTGAATGCAGCAAAACTAATAATCTAGTTGTCAAGTTGGAGAAAGTTTTTTTTTTCACTTTTTTAAAACTTTTTTTCTTTATTATTATTAATTTCAGGGATACATGTGCAGAACGTGCAGATTTGTTACACAGGTATGCATGTGCCATAGTGGTTTGCTGCAACCATCAATCCGTCATCTACGTTAGGTATTTCTCCTAATGCTATCCCTCCCCGTGGCACCTCCCACTGACAGGCCCTGGTGTGTGATGTTCCCCTCTCTGTGCCCATATGTTCTCATTGTTCAACTCCCAGTTAGGAGTGAGAACCTGTGGTGTTTGGTTTTTCTGTTCCTGTGTTAGTTTGCTGAGAATGATGGTTTCTGGCTTCATCCATGTCCTGAAAAGAACATGAACTCATTCTTTTTTATGGCTGCATAGTATTCCGTAATGTATACGTGCCACATTTTCTTTATCCAGTCTATCATTGATGGGCATTTGGGTTGGTTCCAAGTCTTTGCTATTGTGAATAGTGTTGCAGTAAACATATGTGTGCATGTGTCTTTATAGTAGAATGATTTATAATACTTTGGGTATATACCCAGTAATGGGATTGCTGGGTCAAA
>NW_012105487.1:839999-872591 GCF_000951045.1 Mandrillus leucophaeus | reverse complement strand
ACCTAAGAATAGCAAATTGTTGTTCTAAGAGAAACCAAAAATATAAATTCATTGATAGTGCTATTTATAGGTGGTATGTTTTAGTTCATCAACATTAGGACAATGGAAACTTTCTATAAGGGAATGGCATTTAACTGAAAAGATGTGTCCATTTGAGTGTATCTTTCAAGATGCATCTTCTAAACTTTGAAGAGATTCAGATATTACCTCCAAAGATGTACTAGTTACCTCTGTCTACCAAGTAATAGGCTGCCTACATTTTTTATTCCACTTTTAGGAGCATTCATTGTGCCTTTTTGTAACTATGAGATTATTATTAAATCTTATTAACTAGGGAAAGATAATAAGTATATCTCTCTTTTTAACTGTTATGTTCAGTCGTGCTCTCGGCCCCACAAAACTTTTGATTTTGATGAGCAGAGCACATGCCCCACATGATTTTGATTACTTAATGCTGAGTATGTTGAACTGGTGAGCAAATATCTCCCTTGGAGATGTCAAACTCAAAAGCAATAGATGGTGAGGGAGAAGGGAAGACAAAGACAGAATCTATGAGACTGTTCTATACACGTAACATGAGGAACAAAGAAGGGAGAAAGTTAAAGGAAACAGTCACTGGGACAGAAACCACAAAAACAAGGCAGTGAGTAAAATAGAAGATACCCAGAGTTGAGAACTGAGCTGTACTGTCATGAAAATCTAGCTCGGTGTGAGACTTCTGCACATCCTTACAACAAATATCTACAATTTAAAGTAACCTGAGGCTGTCTCTGTCTTGCATACTAAAAAAAGATCACCCATCCAGTTTAATCATATACTACGTTTTTTGTAACATTGATTTCATCAGTATTTCTGAAACTAATGGTTCTCTTCATTAACTGATTATTACCACCTTGGGACTAGAATCTTCTTGCTCCTGTGTTTCTTTGCCTTTTCTTGTTTAGTTTTGTCCATGCATCCCAGCCTACTTATTGGAGGTAGATGGAGGATTGGAGAGTTGCAGAGATAGAGAAAGGACCTTGTATCAAGTCCAGGCATAACTGTCATTACGTCCAGTCCAGATGTGCGTCTACAAAGAACGCTTTAGCATCTGGGTAGAGCCTAACACAAGACTTTTTGCAAAGATCTTAAGGCTAGTTTTGTTTGAAGTATTTTGATACCTTCATTTACATAGAATGGATTTTGAACCTACCATAATTGTAGACCTGAACATGATATAGTAGTCTTTATTCCTGAAGATAAATAAGATTATAATTAACTGTGGGATCATTAATGGACTAGTACACTAGTCAACAATAAAAAAGAGGGTTAACACAATGTAACAGAGCACTTGTTTGATTCATAAGTCATGTGGCTCTTGCACTTAATCACGTGACCCTAAGAAGTCATTTAACTTATTTGAGCCTTAGTTTCCACACTTGTCACTTGGGGATAATGTTAATACATATAAAGGAATTCAGTTATGTGGCATTAAAGAGAATTTCAATAAGCTTCCTCATTGTTGATCTGATCACTGATAAGATTGAACTTGAGAAAACATAGAAATCCTCATTTTTAAAACTCCACTACTCAAAGTAAAGTAAGCAAGAGTAGACAATGAGCAGGAGCTAATGAACCTCTCATTCTTTATGGTTGTAGGTTGCTGTCCTAGGATCTAGCAATTTGTTTCCCTAAGAAAACTAAGTTATCTTCATAACTTAGTTATCTTAATAACTAATATTAATAACATATTAATGATATAACTCATTAACATAAAGAAGGAAAGAGAAAATCTTCTTTGTTAAATGTTATTATGTTTGTACACTTTTTGAACATGATAATATGCCTTATGGATAATTTCAAAAAATATAGGTGATAAAGTTACCAATTATAATAAAAATATACTATTCAGAATTTGTGTGAAAATAAATTAAGATATCTTATATAAGTTCGTGTGTTTGAACTACCTTCAAAATATAAAGCATCTGTATACCCGTTGGACACAATAAGGACTACCCATGATATTAATTGAATTGATCATTACTCATTGTTAATCTCTTGGCTTTCTTAAGAAAATTTATTTTTGTAAATATACCACATTATTTAATGTCACTGAATATTTTGATGGTGCTGTTCAAAGGTCAAATAACTGCCAGAGTTTTAGGGAAAGCTAGGCTGTCACGCATATTTAAGTTTCCAATGTACTTCAGCTCATCATAAAGAAAGATATTACCATTAACCATATACCCTTGCAATAGCAGTTATGTCTGAAAGAAGGAATGTGCCGTAGACTATGAGGCATACATATCTATGCTTCTGTATTAATTATTGATCTAAGGTTAAATGTATACACATGAATGCTGGTGTTCTTGGTTGTAGTGGGTTCAATTTAATTACTTATTTATTCCTTTGTTGTCATCAGTACCCACTACTGAATACCTACCTTAAGTAAATCTACTGCTTGTTTATCAATACATGGGAAAACACCAGCATTATGGCACACATGTTTATGTATTGTGCAGAGTTATTATATCAACTTACAAAAGGCAATTCTAATGGCTATGCCATCTGATGTTATATAAATAGTAGTTTTTGAATGCGAAAATGTGAAGATGAGAGACAGAGAGAGCATATACTAGGCATCAAGCACTGTATTAGGAAAGTGAATGTTTTCTGTTCTGCTCTGTGGAGTAGGTAAAGCAGAAACAGAGTTGAGTGAGTAGATATCGCAGGAAGTAAGATTTCTACTCATAACAAAGAACTTTTTCACACAGAGCTGCCTTTAGGAATTCTGAATTTGCCAACATTGGATGCATTTACAAAGAAGCTAGATTTGTTTTTCAGGTATGTTTTAAAGCAGTAGTTCTCAGATTATTTGCAAAATGAAACAATTCTTTCAAATGGAATATTACACAAAAATCCAATCTCTAATACTGAGAGAATCAATAGAACATAACTATAAATTTATCTTATATTTAATATTAACAATAATTTACTTACTCATAATTCAATTATTGGTTTGATGAGAGTCCTGATACTGGTCTCCAGTATGTTAAAATCTGGGATTTAACATTTTTCAGTGTGTGTAGTGTTTGTCTTATTACATATTTTTTTAAATTGTGAAATTCTAATCAAGCATTTGAGTCACCTATGAAGTCCTGGAATATTGTCCTCATATCAACATTGCAGAAAAAAAGTCCTGCCCTGTATTGAGTGGAAGAGGTAACAGGGAGATCTAGATTTAGCTCATTGCTGCAAACTTTCTCTAACATTCTCTTCCCAAGCCCAGCTCTCAACGCGCAAACAGGCATACATGTACATGTGTGCACATACATGCATGCACACTACTTAAGGCTGCCCTAGTTTGAAAGCTCTAATTCTACTGATGAACTATTCATACATGAGAATTAAATTTAGAATGTTTTCATTTAGGGTAAATTTGCATGGAGGGAAACTTGTTTTCATTTTCTGAGCTGAAATTGGTTCACTTAAGATTGTAATATACCAGAAAATCATTATTAGGAATTTGTTTTATATAATTTTATGCCTCTTACAAATTTATAACTTCCAGAAATCCATTTACTTTACAAGGACTGTTTCAAGATGTGATATTTGTAGTTGGTAACAGAATCTGCGTGAAGGAACTAAGACCACAGGAAAGGATGTAACTATTTTGATTTATGATGTGACTAAAATTGATTTTTTAAAGTCTTAATAAAGAGATGTAAACTCTGATTGCTGATTAACACATTTTTTTTTCTTTCTGTTAAGCCCTTCACATGGAATAAAATTTGGAGGTCATGTGATAACCTCTCATCTACAGTTTTTCACTGCCTTTGCTTTATAGGTATTTTCTTCATGTTTTAGATGAGAAAGGGAACAGAGGTTTTGGATGACTAGATAATTTTCTGGCGAACGAACACAATGATCCATTTTATTCACAAATTAAACTTCAGAATATTATTGATTTGCTAGTCTTACATTTGATGCTACTTTTCAAAAAATGATTTTATATTTTAAAAGACATCATCTAGTTTTACCTTCATTATAACTCTGGAAAGTGGCATTATTATTGTCATTTTAGAATCGAGATAATTGAATCTTCAAACTATAGCTGTGCCAAGAAACTCAATTTGAGCTTTTATCTAAGGCTCCTTTCACTGGCTCACTGTTGGCCCAGACTTACACCATTTGTTCATCATAAATATGGACCAGATTCATTTCAAGGAAGCTGAGGAGGTACAGTACCTGTAGACTTTCAGGAAGCCCTTTGAGTGGTCTTCTGTGTGCTACTAAAGGGTATAGGTTGGGGGTTTATGACTCTTATGCATTTATGATGCTTTTCATTTTTAACTTGTGGGAGAGTTAATCCATGATTCAGAACCATCATGTAGGTACCCTTTCACATTCAGAAATGTAGGGGACCCTTGGGGATAAAATGAAACAAATGAGAACTTGGAATGATGTATACCAGTGGTCCTCAAACTATGGTTCCCAGATCAGCAGCATCCACATCACAGGTGACTTGTTAGAAGTACCCGTTCTTAGGCCCCATCCCAGATCTGCTAAATAGGTACTCCTAAGGGCATGACCCCGCAATCTGTGTTTTGACAAGCCTAATGATTTTAATGCAGGTGACGTTTGACAAACACTACTATAGATTCTTAAGCTGCAAGGAGTATTTAGAAACTTATATGATTTCATAGAAAAATTAAAAACTATAGAAAGATAGAAATTCTCAGAGATAGTATACTTAATTGGTTTGTGAAGATTAGTTAAATAAGCAGTCTTTTGTATTTGGTCTCTCAGAACGAACCTTTAGATCTCAATAAACTCTTTGTTAAGCCAGAGCTTTATATTTTGAGAACAGTTTTGTTCTGTGCTTGAACTATGATCACAAAAAAAGTTTCTTTTTGAGTTTTCTTTCATGTTAAATTCCTTGTATCTCATGACTATAGAAGAAAAACTAAATTGGCATAGAACTTCATAAAAGAGAGCCCACAATGTTAGAAAGATAGCAGGTCAGTTAAGATGAAATTGTCCTGGGCATATAAGGTCAGAATCAGATATCAACTGAAGTGGTGAAGGAGGCAGGGGAAAAGGTTAGAGTATTTCAAGTCATCATAGCAAGAATATTCTGTAAAAAGTCAATAGATATCTATTGAGTGCATATTGTATGCCATAAAATTTTCTAGGCACTTGAGATATTTATCAGTGGGGGAAAAAGGACAAAGATCCCTGCTTAGATAGGCTATATTATATTCAGGGATACAGATGGTATGTGATGAACACTATAAATAAGTGAATTATGATATACATTAGAAATTGATAGCATTATGGAAGAAATATTTAAAAAACAGAAAGGGAATGTGGTGCTAAGATTGTAAAGAGCAATGTTATGGATAATGTGTAAAGTCACATGAGATAGGCCCTCTTTCAATAGAATAGATTTATTTAGCAACTTTTAGCTATGGTTGTATTTGTAGACTGTATGGTGGCTCTGTCTACATCCAGTACTCCCCAAACCTGATGGATTTTAATATCTGGGAAACTCCAAAAAAAAAAGTTTAAATTTTATTTTAATGAAAATAGGGTTTTACATAGAAGAGATTTTCAAAACCAATCAATCAATGAACAACAAAAACAAAACTTGAACACACATCTAGGAAAGCATGTAAGTGGATAAAATGAGAAAAAAGGGTAAGGTACTGGCTCAGTTTGAGCAACCGAGACCTAGTTCATTAATACATTTTAGAGCCAGATGCCTCTTTTATGTAGCTTCCGGATCCTGCTGCCAAAGTTGGCTATGTTTTAACAGGACGCTTCCTTCCCCAACACACCCACATACACCAATTAATACTGATAAGTAATTTTCACAAAGGACTTCATGTTTTGCCTTTTTTTCTGCTTTCTCTGCTCATTCATTTCTACAGCAAACGGTGGAAATTAAACTTAATCTACTGATGTGTGATCCATTGTCTTTAGGAGATTGTAAATGTCCTCTAACAGGGTTGAGTTGAGGGACGTGAGTTGTCTTTTTAAGAAATTGGCCATAATAACACCCGATTGCCAATAATGCTGTTTGATGTTTTTTAATGGCACATGTTCAAGTATTCTATGAACTTTGGTGTGGATGTCTTGTAATAGTTTTGTGTAAGAGTTTTATTGAGATGTAATTTGCGTACTGTTAGAGGCTGAATTGTGTCTCCCAAAAAGGTATGTTAAAGTCCTAACCTGTAATACCTCTCAGAATGTTCTCTTATTTGACAATAAGTTTACTGCAGATGTAATTAGTTAAGATGAGGTTATACTGGAGCAGAGTTGATCCTTAATTCAACCTGATTAATAGCTGTATAAGAAAAGATAGAGCCACACAGGGAACAGGCTGCTATAAGTGACGACAGAGGAAGAGATGGGTGTATTGTGTCTGCAAACAAAGATTGAGAAGGATTGCCGGCAAACACTAGATGCTAGGCAGAAGTGGGGAAGGATTATTCCTTACAGTTTGGAGGGAGTATGGCCCCTGCTTACTTCTTGATTTTGGACCCCTAGCCTCCTGAACTGGGAGAGAATAAATTTCTGTTCTATTTAGCTGCTCATTTTATCGTGTTTTGTTACATCAGCCCTAGGAAACGACCACACGTACTAAATATGCAAGCGTTTGAAGTGTATGATTTAATTATTTTTAGTAATTTACAGAGATGTACAACCATCACCACAATCCAGTTTTAGATCATTTCCATTACCCCCAAAAGATCCCTCAGGTTGGTTTGCCGTCAGTGCCCATTACTCTCCACTGCCATCCTCACACATCAACTCATCTGCGTTCTGTCTGGAGATTTGCTTTTTCTGAATATTTCATATAAATAGAATTATGAAACATGCAGTTTTTATTTGGTTTCTTTCAATTAGCTATTGTTTTAGAGGTTCATCCATACCGGACTTTTATTTTGTTAATGTCAAATTAATTTTCCCCAAGACATTCTACATGTAGTGACAAACCCAGGGAAGTGCTTAACGTACTTTTCTGGCCAAGAAGAAAGTGTTCAAAGAAAAGGTGAACTGTCGGCTGGGCACAGTGGCTCACGCCTATAATCCCAGCATTTTGGGCGGCCGAGGTGGGTGGATAATCTGAGGTCAGGAGTTCAAGACCAGCTTGGGCAACATGGCGAAACCCTGTCTCTACTAAAAATACAAAAATTAGCAGGGTGTGATGGTGCATGACTGTAGTCCTAGCTATTTGGGAGGCTGAGGCAGGAAAATCGTGTGAACCTGGGAGGCGGAGGTTGAAGTGAGTCAAGATCGCACCACTGCACTCCAGCCTGTGGGATAGAGCGACACTGTCTCAAAACAAAAACAAAAACGAAAACAAAGTGAATGGTCTATTGCATATGACTTAAAACTCTATTGACGGCGTAGTCAAGGAGATATTACTCCATGCCTTTCTTAATTTAGTGTTTCTAAAACCAGAGTTTGTTACAGAATCACCTGGAGGGCTTGTTAGAATACATACTGTTGACCCTCAGTCCCAGAGTTTCTGATTCAGTAGATCTGGGCTGGGACCCAAGAATTTGCCTGAGTAACAAGTTCCCAGATTATGCTGCCGGTCCATGGAGCATCCTTTGAGAATGACTGCATTAATTGAAAGCCAATTTAGTAGTATTAGGGCTCTTTTATTTGTCATGTCTATCATTTCCTGCCTTATTCTCAGTGTCTTCTAAGTAGAAAAGATTAACCTAGAGTGGCCTCTAGTCCAAGTACATCTTTGAAAGCTGCATTTAAGTTTTGATAACTATCATCCATGCCTTCTGCAGAATACTGCATCTGCCAAGAGCTTTTGCTTTGCAGAATAAAATTTAAAAATCAATCACCTTAATGTCATCTCTGTGCTGCATGCTTCTTAAGATCATAGTCACTTGTCCTATTTTAAGGGAGTCTCCAATCTACAAAGCTTCTGAGCGTTGCTAGCAATGTATTTTCTTCTTTTTTTCAACCAACAATTTAGTTTGAGTACCCAGTTGCCTAAAAGCACAAGATTGGGCAAGTCTTCATTGAATCTATAATAAACAATGCTTGCTCGCTCCTTCCTTCCTTCCTTCCTTCCTTCCTTCCTTCCTTCCTTCCTTCCTTCCTTCCTTCCTTCCGTCCGTCCTATTTTTGGAATCATAGACTTACCATTCACTTACCTTTGCTTGTATATGTTTCTTTCCCTTTTTTATTTACCCCGATTGAAAAACAACATGAATGCAGTTGTCTCTTCTGTTTGTTGTGTTGTGTGTAGATTTGTTGCTATGGTGAGAGAAAAGATTTAAATTGAATAACATTAATTTAGGAAAGTTTTACATAGAGTACAGATCAGCGGTAGATCCAGGTTTTGTGAGACCTGAAGCTTTTATAAAGAGAGAAAAAGGGAATCAATTTTTAATTAAAAGAAGACAAAAAATTTATATTTTATGCAAAACACAAAATTTTATATTAAGTGAATATTTAGAAGAATGAATTATAAGAAATCAAACAAAAATAAAAGATCACACAATTTGGAGGAATAGCTTTTATTTATTAACTGCCTGACACATCTGTATAATTCTTTTTGTCCTTAGTTTTTGGCTGCGTACTCTGATGGTATCTTCCTATGACACAGGTTTTTAGTATTTTTATTCATAAAATGGACAGTAAATATTGTTTTTTCTCTAGCTTGGTTGATTGAAATTTGCCTTTTATTACTGAGAGTTCAGAAAAATTTCTTTCAGCTTTACAGCTTGTTATTGATAATGTCATACTAAGGTACAATTTCCTGAGGTACAATAAAACATGAAATTTTACTCCATGACCTTCACATTTTTTAATAGTGCTACTACAAGTTTATGCCTTGAAAACACAAATTCTGCTGAATATAATTTCATATGATTTTCATCAAGAAAGAAGATATAATGCATTTATCATTGTATAAATTGCATTATTGAGTATATTATGGACAGGAGAGAACTTACTTTGGATTAGACTTCATTAAGGACAAAAGCCTGCACTTACAATTTTGTGTCATGTCTTATGCTTGAATAATTTTTATACAAATGGACTTTAACTCTGTGTGTTTGAAATACATTTCTTCACTCAACGCTACCCATAAACTTTTGGTGCCAGGTACAATGGGACATGTTTTTGTGATGATGCCATGATTTCTAGCCTAGTACTTTTCAGGTCATGAGTCCACTGGGTATGAGTGTTCTAGGAAACGATTCCTAAACCAACAACACTAGCAATAACTTAACTTTACACAAAAGTTATGGGGGAGCCACAGAAATATATCTTGCTGAAATGAAATTACAAATATTCCCAAGCCAAATCCCTTTTGCTTACCTTCCAAAAATGCTCATGGGTTCTCTAAAATCATCTGACACAAAGGGAAGCATGAGTAAGAGGAAGTTGGAGTGGAAAAGGGAACATTCTTATGTAACTGCAGATAAATTATCTCACTTTTGGAAATTTTACAAAAGCACATGGCTATGTGATCATACTGCTGTGACTTTTCCTAGTTCTTTGGTTGAAGGCCATGGCTTAAGTATATATTGACTTCATGGGAAGGGCACCTCTACCATTGCTGCTAAAAAATAGATATCACTTTCTTTTCAGATTGTTTGCTATTGGCGTATGGAAATGTTATTGATTTTTGTATGTTGATTTTGTATCCTGCAACTTTACTGAATTTATCGATTCTAACAGTTTTTCGATGGAGTCTATAGGTTTTTCTCAATATAAGGTCGTGTCATTTGCATACAAGGCTAATTTGACTTCCTTCTTTTCAAACTGGATGCCCTTTATTTCTTTCTCTTGCCTAATTGCTCTGGCCAGGACTTCCAATCTTATGTTAAATAAGAGTGGTGAAAGTGGGCATCCTTGTCTTGTTCCAGAACTTGAAAGAAACGCTTTCATATTTTTCACGTTCAGTATGATGTTGGCTGTGGGTTTGTCAAGCAGGCCCTTATTATGTTGAGGTATGTTCCTTCTATACCAAATTTGTTGAGGGTTTTTATCACAAAGGCATGTTGAATTTTATCTAATACTTTTCAGCATCAATTGAAATAATTATATGGTTTTCATTCTTGGTTCTGTTAATGTGGTGTGTCATAGTAATTGATTTGCAAATGTTGATCCATCCTTGGTATAAATCCCAGTTGATCCTACTGAATGATGTTTTTAATGTGTTGTTGAATTTGGTGTGCTAGTGTTTTGTTGAGGATTTTCGCTTCTGTGTTCATCAATAATATTGGCATGCAGTTTTCTTTTTTGTTGTGTCCTTGTCTGGTTTTGGTATCAGGGTAATGCTGGCTTCATAAAATAAATTTGGAAGTATTCTCTCTTTAATTTTTAAACAAAGACTTTCAGTAGAATAGGTATTAGCTCTTTATGTTGGTAGAATTCAGCAGGGAAGGCACAGTTTCTGGGCTTTTCTTTGATGAGAGACTTTTATTACCCTTTCAGTCTTGTTATTCATTATTGGTTTGTTGATGTTTTCTATTTCTTCATATTCAGTCTTGGTAGATTTTTATGTCTAGGAATTTATTCATTTTCTTCTCAGTTTTCAAATTTGTTGGCATATATTGTTCATAATAGTCTCTCATGATTCTTTGTATTTTTGTGATCTCAGTTCTTATGTCTCTTATTTTCATTTTTTATTTTATTTGGGTCTTTTTCTCCTAGTCTAGCTACAGGTTTGTTAATTTTGTTTATCTTTTCAAAAAAACTACTTTTTTTTTTTTTTTTTTTTTGAAACGGAGTCTCGCTCTGTCACCCAGGCTGGAGTGCAGTGGCCGGATCTCAGCTCACTGCAAGCTTGGCCTCCCGAGTTTATGCCATTCTCCTTCCTCAGCCTCCTGAGTAGCTGGGACTACAGGCGCCCGCCAGCTCGCCTGGCTAGTTTTTTTGTATTTTTTAGTAGAGACGGGGTTTCACTGTGTTAGCCAGGATGGTCTCGATCTCCTGACCTCGTGATCCGCCCGTCTCGGCCTCCCAAAGTGCTGGGATTACAGGCTTGAGCCACCGTGCCTGGCCTCCTATATTGTTTTTTTAAGTCTCAATTTCATTTATTCTACTCTGATTTTTTATTATTATTTTTTTCCTTCTCCTAGTTTTCTGTTTGATTTTTTTTTCTGACTGTAATGGTTCCTTGAGGTTCATTGTTAGGTTATTTATTTGAAGTCTTTCTACTTTTTTGATTTATATGTTTATTGTTATAAACTTCCCTCTCAGTATTACTTTTACTGTATCCCATAGATTTTGATGTATTGTTTTTCCATTTTCACTTGTTTCCAGAAATTTTAAAATTTTCTTTAGAAATCCTCTTATTTACAGCAAAGTTGAGGAAACTTGAGGTCGTTAAGTGAATAAGTGAATAAACCAAGCACAGAACATATTATATGTTCTCATTCTCATTCATATGTTAGAGCTAAAATAAGCCAAGCACAGAACATATTATATGTTCTTATTTATATGTTGGAGCTGAAAAGTAGATTTCATGAAGATAGAGAGTAGCTATCAGTGGCTATCAGAGGCTGGGAAGAAGAGGAAGAAAGGAGTTGAACAACGGTTGATTAATGGGTATAAATATACAGTTAGATAGAAGAAATAAGACTTGGTGTTTGATATGTCAGTAGAGTCACTATTGTTAATACTACTGTAGTGTACATTTCAAAATGGCTTAAAGAAAATAATTCAAATGTTCCTAGCATAGAGAAAAGATAAATATTGAAGGGGATGGATATGCCAATTATCCTGATTTGATTCTAACAGTGTATCAAATTTTTACATGTACCTTGTAAATATTGACATCTGTTATGTATCAATAAAAAATAATAAAATAAATTTAAAAAATAGCTCAGTAATATAATGTAGGAAAAGAAGAAGAAGGAGGAGAAAATGGAGGAGGAAAAGGAGGAGGACAAGGAAGAGGAAGAAGAGGTGCAGTAGTACAAGAGTTTTTTCAGATGGGAGAAATTATATGTGTGATCTATGAGAGGAGGGTTAATTCTTCTTCATTTTATAAAGTTGTCCTGACTAGACTTGAAATTACAATCAGAGATACAGGGCTTTCTGTGATTTGTATTTTGCTGGTATTTTAAAGTATAATTTGGGAGGGATAGATGAGAAAGGAGACTTGATTAAGATGCTTGAAGCCTACAATTAAATTTCATATGATTTTCAGAGGCAATTTTAAATTGTTTAGGACTTATAAGATGAGATATGGCCGTGATTAGCATGGTGACTCACAAAGACGTTTCTCATCTTTGTTGGTAATAGATTGGACGTAAATGATGGAGCCCCTGACTGTGTGTGGCTCCCTCCTTACATGCTTTCCAGTTTTCCATTATCCATAGACCTCTTAAAAGCTTTGCCCAAAAACGCCCTTTTCAAAAAGTGCCCATTTTCCTAGGCTACCAAAATATTGTAAAAAATTCAAAAGTAAGATGTACTCTGCTTATTTCTTATTCATTGTGTATCCTACTCACTTCAGGCTGTTATAACGAAGTACCATAGACTGGGTGGCCCGTAAGCAACAGCTATTTATCTCGCACAGTTCAGGAGGCTGGTGCAAGTCCAAGGTCAAGGTGCCTGCAGATTCAAAGTCTTATGAGGGCCTAGTTCCCGGTTCACGGGCCGTATTCTCACTGTGACCTCACATGGTGGATAGAGCAAAATAACTCTCGTGGGGTCTCTTTTATGAGGGTACTAATCTCATTCATGAGGGATCATGATGTATTCATCTTCCAAAAGCCCTACCAATGAATACCATGACATTGAAGGTGAGGATTTTACATATGAGTTATAGAGGGAATCAAACATTTAGTCCATAACATGTATTATATAACCTACAGATTTGTATTTAAAATTCTTTTATCACTCTGAAGGAGCACATGCAGTCTACATTATACACGTAACAGTTGTCACAATATTGTCATTAACTGTTTGTCTCTCTTTTTTTCTTAATAACCTTTTATTCATATAACATACTTATTGAGCACCTATTATATGCCAGATGCTATGGATACATCTGTGAAGTAAAACTCATAAAAATCGGCGTCTTTATGGAGCTTACATTTGAGCATATTTTATTCCTGAGAACAAACAAAACATTGCCATTTTAATCTTGGTTAGCTAGCATTTATCTGAGTTGAAATTAGTTTATCCTTGGAATATAATTTTTCCTTTATAATTAAATGTAAGTCATATTTAATCTCCTATTCATGGTCAAGTCAGAGGAGTTCTAAGTTACAACAATAATCTGCATTTAAATAAAAATTCCAGCCAGCATCTATTGCATAGCATGAAAATCATATTTTTACAAAATGTATTATTCTGAATATATAACTTACTCTATAGTTAAATATAAAAGTGTTTTAGATTTTTTTATCACATAAAGGAGCAAAATGATTTGTCATATTAAAAGTATGGACCTTTCTGAATGAGGAAAATAAGTGATTTTGAGCCATTATAATTGCTTTTTAAATTGTATTTCTAAAATATAACTGCTTTTTAAAGTTTCACTTCTAAAAGACATTTTGCAAGACACTAAAGGTCACTCATTGAAGGAAAAAAAAGACTGATTCTCAAACCTACATGTGAATGTCATGCTTCATATCAATGTCCTTATTCAGCATCTAAGTTTCACAAAGAGAGAGAATGCTGTATCATTTTATAGTGATAATAGCCCAATATCTGCTAGTTACTTTCCTTTCCTCATATTATTGCTACAGTTTTCAACAGATAAGAACATTGAGATCTGAAAAACACTTCTATAAACTTAGAATTAGCACCACAAATAATTTTATATAACAAAACCAACAGATGTTTAATATTATCTAAAATAAAATCTCTGCTGGCTATTGTGGCTCATGCCCTAATCCCAACACTTTGGGAGGCCGAGGCAGGTGAATCGCTTGAGTACAGGAGTTTGAGACCAGCTTAAGCAACATGGTGAAAACCCATCTCTACAAAGACACAAAAATTAGCTATGCATCGTGGTGCACTCCTGTAGTCTTAGCTACTAGGGAGGCTGAGGTGGGAGGATCGCTTGAGCTAGGGAGGAGATTGCAGTGAGCCAAGATTGAGCTGCTGCATTCCAGCCTGGGCAACAGAGTGAGACCCTGTTTCAAAAGAAAAAAAGAAAATCTCAGTTGTAAGGCAGCAATATGAAAATTAATTATGTTAAATATATCTGTTGTGGAGAGCCACAACAATTGCATTCCTAACTTCTCTTTTGCTCTCTAGAAGCCGGAGGGAAAGATGTTCTTGAGTATCATAATTTCTTTTTCTTTGAAGCAAATAGGTATATCAGTTCATGAAGAGAGGCATGGTATCATGAAACTATTACCAAAACCACCCTAATGGGTGTTTTTACATAAGATATCAGGGGTCGTCAAGAGCTTAATGCTATACTGAGATTAAAGAAGTTCCTCTCGGTATGCAGAGGGAGACGGTTCACATGAGAAGCTTCTGGATTATCTGGTGGTCAAGAATACAACAAACTTAAAAATCAAATTTTTACAAAGGGTATAAATAATTAGCAATATCCCTTAGAAGAACTCTTCTTATTATTTTTAGTTTTAAATAACAATATAAGTGAAAATATTTTGCCAGTAATAAAATTCTATGCAGACATTAATGATCATTCTTCCTCTTGATGCCATGTTTGGTTAGGTTTTTGATTAGAAATTTAAGTTGTGGAAGAGGACAGAGAGCCTATGTCATGGTATAAAAACTGGAAGACAAAAAAAAGCTCTGTGCTCTGAAACAGTGTTACCCAAATGTTCAGATATAAATGACTAACTTAAGTCAATTTCAAAATCTGAAAAATGTCATAGTGCCGCCTATTCTTTAAAATTTTGTTAAGAAAATTAAAAGGCTACAATGTAGATTATTAACCCCATTTCACAGGAAGAACATAATCTATGATCTAGATTATTAAAGGATCATAATCTATGATCGAGATCATTACAATGTAGATTATTAACCCCATTTTGTAGGAGGGGCGTCATCTCAGATGAAAGAACAGACCTGTATATTGAACATGTTTAGCTTGATAAAGTACTCTTATCTTTATCTTTTTTTTTTTTTTTCTATTTTGGTAAAGCAACTGGGTACTTGGGCATGGATTGAGAATGCTGCTATTTGGGAATCTCCGCTGTGACTCCCAGCCTCTGCTAGATTGGAGTAACTTCTTACCAGGTTGTGTTTACCTTAGTACAGAATTGCATTTCTATGACGGTCAGGCAGGTGGACTGTCAAATGTGCTAGGAAAAGTGAAGTGAAACCTGTCGTTAAGCCTTAAGGGTAGCCAGTGCACTTTCCATAGGAGGCCCCAAGCTTATACCTAGAGACAGTTGCACAATTTTCCTTGGAAAGTATTTCAGAATCCGTGTAGATGTTCAAAAAAGAATGCAGAGTTCTTCCTCATAAAACCCGAGATATCAGGGTATTCTTAACACAGACGTTAAAGGCTCTAACACAGTCTCACCTTAACGGGTGATTTACTTTATTGATCAGTGAAGGGCACCCCAGATAGCTAAATGAGATGGCTAAATCTTAAGAAACTGATAGGAGTGTCCCACTGAATGAGAGTATTTTTGACCCCAAATAAAGTTTGTGTTGCTGTTATTCAGCTGAGTTTTAGAACACAGGTAATCATTAACTAAGTGACAAATGTATGCTACCATCTCTCAGCATTTAGTTGTCTCCTATTCTCCCTCCCAAGGGTCAACCTTCTGTATCTCTTCCCTTCTTACTGGTTCTGATTTTTTGTTTTGAAAGTAACGCACATTGTGTTTTTGTGTGTGTGCGTGTGTGTGCATGTGCACATGTGTGTGTATGACAAATAAATCTGCCTTACTAATTGAAGATACCTCTTTTATTATAATTTTTTTCTTTGAAACAGAGTTTCGCTCTTGTTTCCCATGCTGGAGTGCAGTTGCACGCTATCAACTCGTTGCAACCTCTGCCTCCCAGGTTTAAGTGATTCTCCTGACTCAGCCTCCTGAGTAGGTGGGTACAGGCGCCTGCCACCACACCCAGCTGATTTTTATATTTTTTTGTGGAGACGGAGTTTCACCATGTTGGCCTGGCTGGTCTCAAGCTCCTGACCTCAGGTGATCCACCCATCTCTGCCTCCCAAAGTGCTGGGATTACATGCGTGAACCACCGCACCTGGCCCACTCTTTTTAATAGTATGAATATTCTTGTAGTAGAAGCTAAGAAAGTATATTATATACAGACTAATAAAAAAAAAAAAGAGAACGAATTCATGTGCCTTCTCAAGTAGCAAACCCCGTAGTGAGAACGGATAGGGCAGTTTTGACATCCTAATCATTTGGTCTCTGATATCTTTATCCCTCAACCAGTGGAAAGAGAGAAAAGGGCCAGAGAAAACCTCCTACTCATTTCACATGTAAAATCAGGAGTGGTTCATACTCCAGGTACCTACATCTTAGCTACATGGCCACATACAGTTGGAAATAGGTCTGGGAAATGTGTTTTCCACCTGAGCAAGCATGTGCCTCAGTGAAATTCAGGAGTTCTATTAGGAAAGGGAATAATGAATATTGGTGGACCAACAGTAGCCTCTCTCCTTTCTTCTCAGGAGTCAAGTACTTATTCCCATGGAACATTCTGAGATAACAGCATCGAGGAAACAAAGATCAAAGAGGGTGGTGTGCTGTGGGAGTGAAAATATTTTCGTGTGGGTGACTAATAAATTAATTTTTAATGCTGTGATTTTAAATGGGAATGCCACTCTATATTTTAAAAGCTCAGTCTTCACCAGCTGTCTTTGGGAGTCCCAGAAACCATTTTCAGGGTTTTGTGAGATCAAAGCGGTATTTGTAATAATTCTAGGACATTGCTGGCTTTTTCTCAGTCTCATTCTCTCATGAATGTGCAGTGTGCTACATCAGCGCTCTGAAGGGTAATGGAGTGTGTGCCTGTGTATGCGTCTGTTTAAACACTTCTCAGTGGTAATTTCTAATATAAGTAGTTTTATAGATATAGCCCACATAAAGAAAAGCTCTTGGGGTCCTTGATAATTTTTAAGAGTGTAAAGAGATCCAATAATCAAAAAGCTTGAAAATGGTTATTCTAAAGTATAAAGCATGTTACTTTCTGAAAGTTGTTTTTCCTTTTTTTTTCTTTCTTTCTTTTATTTATTTATTTCTTTATTTGAGACAGGGTCTCTCTCTGTTGCCCAGGCTGGAGTGCAGTAGTGTGATCTTAGCTTACTGCAGCCTCCACCTCCTGGGTTCAAACAATCCTCTAACCTTAGTCTCCAAAGTAGCTGGGCCTACAGGCATGCACCACCATGTTCAGATAATTTTTGTATTTTTTTTTTTTTTTGTGGGTACTGAGTTTCACCACATTGCCCAGACTGGTCTCAAACTCCTGGACTCAAGGGATCTGCCCACTTTGGCCTCCCACATTGCTGGGATTACAAGTGTGAGCCACTGCACCTGGCCACCTTATGAACGTTCAAATCCAACATATTTCTTTAACAAGTCATTTGATTAAATACATCTTTAAAAATTTATGAAAATATTGTTTAACTCAGGGTTTAGCATCCAAATGCTGATTCATACTGCTAGGAAAACATTTTCTTGTTGTGACAATCAGTATATGATGTAGTTTTTCAGTAGTACTTTGTAGTATTTTAGTATTTTTAGGGGTGCTCAAAATCAAATCATGAACAGAAAATGGCAATTGCTTTTCAGCTTTTCTCCTCTTATGAAAAACAACCTCCTCTTCTCAGGAAGGTTAAAGGTTTACAGAAAAGTTTGGGTTATTAATGTTTCTTCATTCCACCTGATGTGTGTTAAAACACACACACACACGCACAACTTTGAAGTTCTATAATGACAGTTAATTTTGGAATTTCTCCAAATTTTCTCAGCATTGAGCTAGATAAAGTCTTTTCATTTTGACCTACCATTTCAGTAGATCAACAGTGTTTTAAATGCTGGCATTACATCACTAAGTGCTGAGATGTTTGAGAATTGTTTGCCCTCTTAGAAACCTAATAATAAAGTAAACTTTGATTTTGGCTTTTACACTTCTAGCATTTTCATACCTTAATAATTTTGGTCTTCTTCAGTAATTAATCTTAAAGGAAGTTTTGAAGGCCTTGAATTTAGAAACAGATGTGCATCCATTACCTTACGAGACTTTTGAGGGGGCACTTCTAAATTATTTTTTTATTTCTCTAAATTGGAGGACAGAAGTAAATTTAGGACAGGCACTGGGCATTCAGTGGAGAGTAAATGTCAACTACTACACAATACTAGGCCTAAACTGCATCAACAGCTCATTTTAAAATGAAGATATGGCTACCTATGTTGTTTGTTATAGGAAAATAAGGAGTGTCTCTTGCACCAGAATCTTAGAGCAGGCACTATGTAGGATGATTATTTCTGTCTTTAGTTTTCCTTATTTTTTACTGTCAGTTTCTTTTTTTTAACTTTTAAGTTCAAGGATACATGTGCAAGTTTGTTACGTAGGTAAACTTGTGTCATTGGAGTTTGTTGTACCGATTATTTCATCACCCAGCTATTAAGCCTGGTACCCATTAGTTATTTTTCCTGATCCTCTCCTTCCTGATCTTTACCCTCTAAAAGGCCCAAGTGTATGTTGCTCCCTTCTATGTGTCCATGTGTTCTCATCATTTAGCTCCCACTTACAGGAGAGAAGATTTACTGTCCCTGTGTTAGCTTGCTAAGGATAATGGACTCCAGCTCCATCCATGTCCCTTCAAAGGACATGATCTCATTCTTTTTTATGGCTGCATAGCATTCCATGGTGCATATGTACCACATTTTCTTTATCCAGTCTATCATTGATGGGCATTTAGGTTGATTCCGTATCTTTGCTGTTGTGTAGTGCCGCAATGAACATACACATGTGGAACAGAACAGAGAACCCAGAAATAAGACCGCACACCCAAAACTATCTGCTCTCTGACAAACCCGACAAAAACAAGCAATAGAGAAAGTATTTCCTGTTCAAAAAATGGTACTGGGAAAACTGGCTAGTCATATGCAGAAGATTGAAACTGGACCCCTTCCTTAAACCATATACAATAAGTAACTCAAGGTGGATTACAGACCTAAATGTAAAACCCCAAAGTATGTAAAAAGCCTGGAAGACAACCTACACAATACCTGCCAGTTTTATCAAATTACAGTCATTGCCAGGCTACAAGACTAAAAACGTTTTGAAATTCCCAGGACAATACAAGACCAGTTTCATAATTTATATATTACACTGAAATTTTCTATACTCTGATGTTACAGCTTAGCTTCATTCTTACCAAATTTACTAGTACTGGTTATTGGGGATTCCATGAAATAGACATATGTTAGCGTATATGTTTCATGGTGAAATGTTTCAGGGTTTGGATGTGTAATGCTATTTAATTTGTTTTTCATTATGTGATCAGCATTACATCGGGCAGTTGAGACAGAATCAACCTCATAGTCTAAGGACCTGGATTTTAGCCTGTATCCCTATTAGGAGGTTGCATGTATTTAGATAAGTGATTTAAATAACTTGCACTACAACTTTCCTGTCTTCGACATATGAGATGTGCAATTTTGGGCAAGGCACTATCCTCTCTGGGCCTTAGTTTTTTGTCATCTGTAAAATAAGGATATAATATTGCTTATTATATAATGTTTTTATTTAGGGATATTACCCCAATAAAGTAGAGATATAATATAATTTATTATAAGACTGTTGCAAGTTATGAGAATTAATGTCTGTAAAGTGCATAGAGCAATGGCAGGCACATGTACACTATAAGCATGTTACCCACGATTACCATGTGTAAAATGAGGTAGTTCTCTGGATCACTTCTGAAACTTTTTCTAGCTTTTATATGTTTATTTAATTGAAGGATTAAAAAGACAAACTCATAGTTTCATGTTTTTGGTAGGAAATCACGTCAATTGTTAGCTTGGCCCAAACGTGATTGTCATGGTTCACATTGTTGCTTGCACAGTCTACCAGGTGTCCCAGACCTGTCCTGCACACGGGGGACACCTTCCCCTTGCTCTCTGATCACAAGGTGCTCCTTTTTTCAGATTCATGGGAAGACTTTTAAGCAAAAAATCCATGGAGTCCTGCTCTCAGTACTCGGCTTGACTGTCTTGCAAGCCTCTTGTTGCCTCAAGCCCAAGGAAGTAACCTCAGGCTGAAAGGCTTTCTAGGGCTCTTTAACCTCAGAGTGGACACAAACTCAGATGTGCTTCAAACAACTAAGTCCAAGCTTTAAATACTTTACACAGCTGATTAGGAGTTCAGGGAACACATAACGCATTTTGAAATTTAAAATTGGTGCAAGGTAAGAATTAATGAACTCTTGTCAGAAGTTTTTCTACCAGGAGCTCTCTCCAGCCTACAGTCCACCATAATCTGAAAGGAGTATGGCTTTCCACACGTGAACTCCTTTTAGCGTCCCTCCCATAGTGGAATTTCAGAACCCCTCCCTAAAGTCAATGAGACAGGAAAGAGGAAGCTGTCCCTAACACCTCCGGAAAATTGAGATGAAGAAGGTGAGTCTCCAACTACAGCCTAGAGATTGTTTCATATTATGGTACGGAGTCTCTGACCACTTCTTAGTTTTCAGTCTGTAGGTTTCAGAAAAGAATATTTGCTTTAGTTTTGTGTATTAAGAGGCTACTTGAAGTACGTGTGTGTGTGTGTGTGTGTTTAAAAAAATTACAAACTTGCATTAAGGGAAAATTCAATTTTCCATCTCCAAATAAAATTTGAAAACAAGCAAACAAACAACAAAAAAACAAACAACAAATGTATGGCAGCTTTTACAACGAGAGTGACTATTGAGGTTGTGTGTGTGTGTGTGTGTGTGTGTATGTATTTAATTATTTACTTTTATTTACATTTACTTTACCACATTCCATTAAAAAATTTGCCCTAATTGATAGATTTTGCTTATATAAACCTACCCTCCTGTATTAGGCTGTTCTTATTAGGCTGAATAGCTATGAAGAAATACCTAAGACTGGGTAATTTACAAAGAAAAGAGATTTAACTGACTCACAGTTTTACAGGCTTTACAGGAAGCATGGTGCTGGTATCTGCTTTGGCTTCTGTAGAGACCTCAGGAATCTTACAGTCATGGTGGAGCAGGCATATCACATGGCCAGAGCAATGCCACACACTTTTAAATGACCAGATTTCATGAGAACTCACTATCATGCGGACAACACCAAACCACTAGGGATCTGCCCCCATGACCCAAACAACAGGCCTCACCTCTAACATTGGAGACTATATTTCAACATGAGATTTGGGTGGGGACAAGTATCCAAACGATATAACTTCCCATCATAGATTGTGAAGGTTGTTTTTCATTCTTATTTTGCCTTGTTTGTGATTTAATAACCAGAAGCTTTCTGTAGCTGTTTAGGGGGAAGAGTGCTACAGGGGGTTACGGTGTGGTGGATATACCTCAGGAAGACATTAAGAATATAGTTCCCATATAAAATCAAGACCCATAAAATACAAACTTCTGCCAAGTGGTTTGTTCCCTCTTGTTAATTTTCATTTTGAAATAGTTTTAAATTTACAGAAAGTTTGAAAAAGAGTACAAGGAGCTCCTTTATACCCTTCACCTAGATTCCCTAATAGTTAACATTTTATTACCTTTGCCTCTTTTCTGAAGCTTTTAAGAGTAAGTTGCAGACATGATGCCCATTACCTTTTCATTTTTCCCCAATATTTTCTCAAAAAAATGTTCAAACATACAAAAACAATGAAAGAATTTTGCACTGAGTACCTCTAAACCCACTGCCTAAATTTACCATTAACATTTTACTGTATATCTTTCATTAAGTTAATTATCTATATATCCATCCATTAACTCTTCCCATTAATTTTAAGCAATTTTATTGGTAAACCAATTTGCTTACTATAAAATTCATCCATTAAATAATTTTAATCCATGCTCAAATCACAGGAAGTCATTGTATGTTTTCGTAAATTTTAATGAAGCAACACATTTCTGGGGATCAGTTCCTCTTGTCAAAGGGGACTGATCTCAGCTAGATGCTTTAGGTTATATTGTAGCACCTGCTGTCCAGTGACTGAAGTCTGGGAAAATCACATAACCTCTCTAAACATCAGTTTTTAGAAATATGAAATGAGGCCATTTGACCCTTTGATTAGTAAATATATTTATTGTGACCCTAAAATCAATAAATTCTAAACTTTAGGATTCCTGTTTCTGGTTATTCCATGGAGATCTGTATTACACCTTTTGTTTGCTTTGCTCAAAATTAATCCTGATGACATCATGTGGAGTAAGTTAGCCTGAGCATTTAAGGGGATAAAACACTTATGCCTTAAGGACTCTTTGAGAGCGAATCATTTATACATAGCATTTGCAGTATTCTTTTGTGAAATGGAATCTTGCTGTTACTAATGCAGAAGCCTGCTGGTATATGCTCAGACTGTACATATTAGCCAGCTGGTGGCTGAATCCTGACTATTGAGCTGCGTAGAATTGAAATAATTAATTTTCCTGGAGAAAGTACATTATGTTGTAACTTTGGATTTGTGATTGTAATCTGTAATCACCAGGGAATTTATTTAGATTTGCAGTTATGCTAGAGTTAGTAATTTATAGTAAAGAGATAAGAGTTTGCTAAAGAGAAGGCATGGAGCTGTGAGTTTTCCATTAATAGTTTTGTGAACCTTGTATAATACCCAAGGTGTTAGTACGGAACTATTAGCTACAGAGTCAGTTCATGTTCGTCTTATCTAATGAATGCAGAACTTAACATGTTCACCTAGAGAGTTTCCCATTTGTTTTAAATATGGTTCTCTTTTGCATGTAGAAAGTGTTGCTACAAAACCTTATATTTTAAAGAAGTATAACTACAAATAATAGCGTTCTATTTTTTAAATATATATTCTAGTAATATAATTCTTATTGTGCCTGAAAAGTACCATTTCATCACTTATATGCTGTATCTTGAATGAAAGAACATGTGAATTGATTCTTTAAAATTATATATTTCCTTTCAATAACAAGTTTTTTAAAAAAAGCATATTTATACTAATACTTACTAAATATTTCAAAGAGATATGCATACACGATTATGTCAGTTACTTATTGATAAGCCCAGAAAGTAGATACGACTGATAGAAGGTCATAAAAGTTATCAGGAAGCCTTTATCTTCTTTGTTAAATAGAGCTTTCTTTAAACTTTGTAACCCTTTAACAGACTTGTGGTTACAATTCTTCAGAATTGTATCATTTATAACATTCAATTTTTCATGAAAGGCTGATGCTTACATGACCAACAGTTACTGTTTTTTTAAAAAGGAAATTATCTTGTTTCATATCGATATTGTAGGATAAAATGTCTAACTTTTATATTTGATAATGACTATAGTCTGATGATTCTATATTCTTGGGGCTTCAGATTAACAGCTGTTTAATCTGAATGTTTGTTTCAGTATGTTTCAGAACTCTGAATATGTTTATAACCAGAGAAAGTTAATTCAAGACCTGTACAGTATGAAATACAACATCCTCAGCAGGATCAAGCTATCATATTAATATTTCTTCATTAAAACATAGAGATATTTGCTCCAGACGAGATCAAAAAAGACTAAGTAACTTCACATCAGTTTAGAAGTTAGTTATCAGTTAATAAAGTTTGTATTAATACAGGTGTTTTTGGTTTTCAGTACTTATGAATTTTAGAATTGCAGATAAAGAATTAAGGACTAAATATGGGCTGATTATTTCATATTGTATTTTGGGGTGAGTTCCATAAAGCCTCTTCAAATGATCTATTTAAATTAAGTATATATTCTTCAAACATCAAAAGTTAAATATAAGGAAGCAATATATTTTTAAAGGATCTCACATATGTGTGTTTCTGATGAACATATTAACTACATTCAGTTAAAGTAAGTTAAAATAAGAGTAATCTGCAGCTCTGTTTAATATATTTGAGTCTGTACCTTAATTTTTTCTTTTTCTAAAATTCAATTAAATTCAAAATAGCTGGAAATTCCTGCAAATTTTTTTTTTTTTTTGAACTGGAGTCTCGCTCTGTTGCCCAGGCTGGAGTGCAGTGATGCAATCTCAGCTCACTGAAACCTCTGCCTCCTGGGTTCAAGCAATTCTCGTTCTTCAGCCTCCTGAGTAGCTGGATTACAGGCGTGCACCACCATGCCTGGCTGTGTTTGTGTGTGTGTGTGTGTGTGTGTGTGTGTGTGTGTGTAGTATTTTTGGTAGAGATGGGGTTACACTGTGTTGGCCAGGTTGGTGTCAATTTTCTGACCCCAAAGTGCTGGGATCACAGGTGTGAGCCACCGCACCCGGCCCCCTCCGAGTTTTTAAATAAATTTTGGTTGTTCATAAGTTGAAAAATAGTATTACAAGTGAGTATTATTATTGCTTAAAATAAACATTTGAGTCCCTTTTCTCATGGAGAATTTTACCGGATATAATTTCAAACTAAATACCTATTAAACTAAAGAAATGTAGAGAAATATGATTTGGGACCAGAAATTCATATTTAGTAATTGTTATAAGGAAAAATTAGATATTTCTTCATAAATAGAACCATTGATTATTTGAAGTCAAATATTGTTCCAGGAGTTGCGATAAACTAAGAATATAAAAATACTTTCTGCAAAATGCTTATTAAAGAATAATTAAAGTTTAAATTCTAATATAAAACAGACTTTTAAAAACCTTGATTTGAAGATAATTCGGATAAGGTCAAATAAATGATATTAAATAAATCATTCTATTTATTTAATTTTGAAAGAAGTGGATAACAATGTAAAAGATCCTGGAGTTGGTTCTTAGCTTAAAAAATAAATGAGATAATCTTTGAGACATGGATACATAAATGCCCATTAAATTTTCTTTGAGAACAATTGAGAAAAGGACTGTATTTTAATATAGCATACTTAAAATCGAAATGTTTAAACAGATTTTACTTTATGTGTAAATGTGGTGGCAAATTTGATTATTTTTAATTGATGAATATGTCCTGCATTTTGTATTTTTATTGATTTACTAAAAATGGAAGGTAATCTGAAACAAATAAGTTTAAAAAATGCATCCAGAATCCAGAATACATAGCAGATATTTGTGGATAGATATATGAATGAATATCATTAAGTGACCTTCTGCATAATATTGGGATCATGATACCACTGCATAGACTTACTTCATTTTATTTCCTGCAAAACTAACAGTTCAAGCTTCGATTATTTGTTGAATGTAAGTTATTCATACTGTAATGGAAGGAAAAGATTTAAAACTTTTAAAAACTTTTAAATCCAGATTTTCAGAGTTCTCTTTAAATAATAAACTAGATCTAGTTTGATAAGAGTGCATGTGTATTGAAAACTAAAATAATTGTATTTCATTGCTTATTTCTGGAAACATTCAGCTATATTCTGCTAGGTAAAAGTATCCTGATTATTCATTGTATCTACTGAATGCTCTTTGAACCCAAAATTATACTTATTGAAATTTATCTTGCAGATATACAAGAGATGTTTATTATGGCCATGTTAAAAATATCAAAATATCTTAAATCATCTAATGATCATCTTTTGGAAGATTGTCAAATTATATTACATGTATGCAGTGGAATTAAATATAGTTATAAAAATATAAGAAAGATTTATCTGTACTGAAATATTTTTTATTGTTATTTTGGGAGTATGCTGAAATGTTATGTGAAAAAAAGCTGGGTGCAGAAAAATATGTATATTAGGCTACCATTCATAAAAAGAGGGACAGTGGGTTTGTATGTATGTTCACATCTGTATTGGCTTTTATATTTAAGAAATTTCTCTAAAGAGGGAAAATAACAAATTACAATGTTTACCTGTTGGAGAGGATGGGAACTTAGAGGTAAGCAGGATACTTCTTTCTATATATGACTTTATATTATTTTTTGTTTTTACTTTTTTTTAACTTTCAAGTTCAGGGGTACAAGTGCAGGTTTATTACATAGCTAAACTTCTGTTATGGGGGTTTGTTGTTCAGAGTATTTCATCACCCAGGTATTAAGCTTAGTACCCATCAGTTATTTTAGTACCTGGTCCTCTGCCTCCTCCCACCCTTTATTCTATGAAAGGCCCCAGTGTGTGTTGTTCCCCTCTATGTGTCCATATGTCTTCATCATTTAGCTCCCACTTATAAGTGAGATATACCATTTTATATGTTTTGATGTATATCATATAATAGTATAACTTATTTTTATACTTAACATCTTTAAAAGTATTGTGACTGATTTTTCCCACGTATTCATTCAAGATACTAATCATTAAAAACCCACCTACACTGTGTCTCTATGCTTATGCGGGCTGTAAGATCAGAGACCTAGGAGAATAGGTTATGCTCTCCTGGGCTAAAAGAGGGAAAGATCCATGTCTCAGTTTTTTCAGGTTGCTATAACAAAATGCCAGAATTTGGGTAGTATATAAATACCAGAGTTTATTTTTTGTGGTTCTAGAAGCTGGCAAGTCCAAGATCAACGCACTAGCAGATTCAGTGTCTGCTTGGTATCCACACTGTGGTTCCTGGAATGACACTGTCTCCCTATAGCCTCACAAGTTGGAAGGGGCAAACTAGATCCTTTATGCCTATTTTAGAAGTGCATTTATTCTCTTCATGAGGGCTCCAACCTCATGGCCAAAATACACCACCTCCAAATACTGTCACGTTGGTGATTAGTTTTCAATGTATGGATTTGGGGCTAGGAAACACAAACATTCAGACCATAGCAACCAATAGGACCTTGTTTTTTAATCAAGCAAGGAGTGGTGAATTAATAATATTCCATAGTTTTGACATTCTTGTTCTACGTAGTTTGCTAGGAGTCTCTTTAGATTTAGAACCTGCATAAGAGAAAGACAGGGAATCTTTTTAAATTTATATTATAGATATTATACCTGATAGTTAAATCTATATTTTTACATGTATATGAGTGGATTTCATTAAGATGAATAAACTAAGAAAAAACTAACAAAAAGATTTAAAATATTAAAGCATTATATGAATTACAATTTTAAAAAATGCTTATGTGCCCAATCCTACGTGGTGAATTGAACAAAGTACTTGAAATATTTAGAGGTGGTTGATTAAGATGCAAGTTTTATCACTTGTTGACTATTTGACATTAATCACTTTAAATAAAGTGTAATTTCTTTTCTACTCAGAATATAATCTTTTGGAAACAATTCTAACAAATACTATTACAAACTAGGCTGTTATTTGATATACTACATAGTTTTGCATTTCAGTGAACTATAGACTAGAGGGAAGTTTGTATTGAATAACTACTTCCAGGGCTCATAAGAATTGTTTCTTTCTGCCAATGTATAAAAGAATGTATAGTCAGTGTCCTGTGTCTCATTCCATAAAATCTAATGTTCTTCTGATTGTACATAAAAAAATGATGGGTGTCTGAATGAAACAATTTTTCTTTCTCAAACTGTGAGCATAATATCCTATCTATTCATTATTTTGTTCTTTAATATGCTATAATTTAAAAATGTGTGATTGGCATGTTGCAGAGAATATTAAGTGACATCACATATCTATGTTATTGTTATACATCAGAATTATTTTGTCTTTCAGCAGCATGCCTGTTCCAATGGATGACCCTACAATTGTTCCTCAATTTAAAAAGATGTATAAATATTTAATAGAATTAAAGACATATTAAATCTATTTTTGAATATGCACACTGACTAAATAGCATAATCTTTTGGAAACATAGAGGGTAGAGGAGCACCATCTATCATTTTCCTTTAGCCATCCTATTAATAGAGACTGCTGAAAACTACCTATATCATGTAGATATTGCATTATTCAGCTCCCTAGCAATGGTTAATGTTTGCCGAATTCTCTCTTAAATCCTCAGAGCAGACCAGGACTAGGAGATGGGATCAGAGGCCAGAGGCTTAAATGCCATGATCCTTATTGAGAGGAGTAATGGAAGAGACCACAGAAAATGTGCCAAAGTTCAATAGAGTGTTCATGTGCTGGCAAAATTCAGATGGGCCAGAGGCATATAATGTAGGATACAGAGCAAAGAAGGAATAAGGACCAAGGAGGTGAGAGCAAGTGCTATTCAGAGAATTGGCCAGGCAGGAGGAATGAGATGAGTTAGGCGAAATATTGAGTGATTCCATAGTATCAGCTAGTGTTTGGGTTGGTATCATACAGGAGATACACTCCCTGACTATTTAAGGAGAAGGACAGTGCCAACACCATGTTGATCCTTGGCAACATAATATTGATTCTTATACTTTGAAGTAATGTATTAGATAAGTTTCTCCAGAGGAACAGAACTAACAGGATGTGAAATATATATGTGCGTGTGTGTGTGTGCGCACGCATATATAAGTGTGTGTATATATATGCATATATATGTGTGTATATATGTATGTGTGTGTATATATACACACATACACAGGTATATACACCTAGATGTGTGTATAAATATATATAATTTGTGTGTGTGTATATATATATGCACACACATATATATAATTCATAATAAAGAATTGGCTCATGTGATTATGGAGCCTAAGAAGTGCCAAGATCTGCAGTTGGCAGGCTGGAGACCCAGGAAAGCTGATGGTATGGTTCCAGAACAAAAGCTAGCAGCCTTGAGACCCAAGAAGAACTTATATTTTAGTTCAAATCTGGCCAAAAAAACACCACACACACAAAAAAACAACAGAACACTAGTGTTTCAGCTCAAGTAGTCAGGCAGTAGGAATTCTCTCTTATGGTTCTGTCTAGGCCTTCCACTGGTGGATGGAGCCAACCTGTGTTAGAAAGGGTAACCTCCTATACTCAATCTGTTTCTTCAAATGTTTGTCTCATCCAGAAAATCTCTCCTAGACAAATCCAGAATAATGCTGGATCAAAGGCGTAGGCACACTATGTCCTAATCAAGTTGACACATCACATTAACTGTCACAGAGCATCATCATAGAGATATCAGAGCAGACCCTAGTGAATGCCACAGATAAAATCTCCTCAAGACTGCCTTTACCTGTGGTGGTGTGAAGTTACACATTAGCACTGTAAATGTCATAATACGTCTCTAATAGATAGGATAGCTGAAAGAACTAAGAAGAGGGAGCTGTCTGACTGGAACCTGGGCCTCCTTCCATCTACCTTTGAGAAAACAAACATTTATGAATTACAGTTGACCCTTGAACAACATGGGTTTGAACTGCAGAGGTTCACTCAAACACCAATTTTCATCCACCTCTGCCACCTGTAAGAGAGCAAGACCAACCCCTTCCTCTTGCCTCTCCTTAGCCTACTCAATGTGAAGACCTTCATGACTGTCCACTTCCACTGCATGAATAAGTAATATATTTTCTTTTTCTATAATTTGTGTAATAACATTTCTTTTCTCTAGCTTACTGTATTGTGAAAATACAGTATATAGTACATATAAGTCTAAAAAGTGTTGATTGTTCATCTTATCAGTAAGACTTCTAGTCAGCAGCAGGGTATTAATAGTTATGCTTTGAGGGAGTCAAAAGTTTTATGTTGGCCGGGTGTAGTGGCTCACTCCTGTAATCCCAGCACTTTGGGAGGGCGAGGCAGGCAGACCAGGAGGTCAGGAGATCGAGACCGTCCTGGCTAACGGTGAACCCCTGTCTCTACTAAAAATACAAACATTATCCTGGTGTGGTGGTGCACACCTGTAGTCCCAGCTACTCAGGAGACTGAGGCAGGAGAATCGCTTGAACCCAGGAGGCAGAGGTTGCAGAGAGCCGAGATCATGCACTGCACTTCAGCCTCGTAAGAGAGTGAGACTCCATCTCAAAAAATAATAATAATAAAAATGTTATATGTGAATTTTTTACTGTGTAGGGGATTGGCATCTCTAACCCCCACATTCAAGGGTCAATTATAAAACATAATGGTGATGTTAACATATCAAGTCCAGGCTTCTTTCTGTGCATATCATGATGTCTGTGTTATGAATACTCAGGATGTGTCCTGTTTTCAAACCATCTCCACCTTAAAAATTTTTCACTTTGTTACTCTTCTTCCTCTTTACATTCAGCTAAGAGATGGGACTCAGGTGAATTAGTACAACTTTAATTTCAAGTGAATGCCTTCACATTAAGTTTCCATTAGCCTTTCACTTAATGCGTATTTTCACATACATTGTCACATTTGATCATTCAGTGAGATATGGGGTGAATTATATGAAATTGCTGATATTTGACCATTGTGGAGTCACGAAAGCAGCAATTTTATGTGGTTGAATATGGTATTATTAAACCTACTTTTGAGATGCAGAAAAGTGAGGCTTAAAGCAAATGTAACTTTAAAAAAATCATAAGCGTTTTCAGTAGCAGAGCTAAACTAAGTCTCTCGACTACAAAATTCTATGATTTTCCCATTTTGCCACTACTGAACTGGCAGCCCGCCACCCATTTGTATTTTACTTAATACAAGTAAATGCTAATTCAAATAGGATGAAATTAATGTGATAATTTAATGACTCAAAACTATAGATGTTAATAGCTTTCTGTTATTTTGTTTTTGATATGATTCCCAATTCTTTTTCTCATTAATGAAGAATAAACATTGGAGATTCTGAAATCACCATAATTTTTGGTCACCACTATGTCTGAGACACCTCAATTTACAACAGTTCTACTCTTCATACGCTTACTTAGAAATTTTGAAAAATCTTGAAAGCTTTAGAAATATTTGAGTGCAAAGAATGATCATGAGAACATACAAAGTTAAATGGTGATTTCCTTTTGATTGTGTTTACAGTTGTTGAAATTATACCGAAAAGTTCCTTGATACCTTCCAGCAATCTTTGCTGAATATACATGCACTTTGGACAAATGGGTCCCTGAGTTGTTTACAGATATACATATTTTATTGATTTTTCAAGCTTCTTTTTGAGATATTACTTAGATACTACCAAATATTGGTAAAAAAGGAGATGTTAGACTATTTATAAAGTTACCAAAAGTAATGTTGCTGAGGATTTTTTGGCAGCTCAAGTCGGAGTATTTGCTTATAGAGATCTATTTTCTTATAAATAAAGCTGATCAGGGAAGCATGAAATTGAGAGCATTTTCAGGGCCCGTTGGAATTGAAGTCACTACATTCTGCTTACTTTTTATGATCTGACTTCTGTGATTTGTCTAAAAAATGTGGAAAAGGAGTGAGTTCAAGAGGAAGCCATTACATGGTCCTGCCTGAGTTATTTGTAGGTTATAATGGCAGCTTGTAGGGTCACAGATGGCCTAAGGAGGGAGGAAGCGAGAGAGGGAAATAGCTTCCCAGCCCCATGGAGTGAAGATAAAGAATGTCTTCATAAGGTTTTATTTTTTTCACTGTTACTATTTTTTTATTTTTGATTGATAAAAATGAAAATGCCAAAATGAGGGTTAGCTTAAAGTATAAGCATAGTTAGCAAACCGTTTTTTTTCTGATCACTCCTGTCCATTTAAAAAATAATTCTCATAGGCGTATAAACAGAGGAAGGGGAAATGGAGGATGGGTTTAAGAGAAAGATAATATTTCACAAATATCTGCATAGCAAATCCAATTCATCTACCTAGTAACTCCCTCCATGTTAACCTACAGGTGTCTGCCCTCCAAAAAAAAAAAAGCATCTTTTAGGAAGAAACCACCTTAAAACTACCTTTAGAAGATTGAACTTCCTGGGATAGGTTGTTTGAGAGAATCACCAAAAGCCATTTTTAATGAATTTTTAAATTACGCTTTCTCATTCTTATAATAGTGTAGCAGCCACCTTCCACCTACTATGTAACTTATAACAAATAATCAAGTACTAAATTGAATAAATACTGTTATTTATCCGGTCTGGGCTAAACAGAAAGCAGAAATAAAATACAGTTACTAAGCATCAAGGATCACAGGACCTTCTACTCCAATCTAGCAGGGGAAATTTATCAGATGCTGAGTAATTAATGCTAAGTGGCATGTTGCTAATATAATTACAATTGAGGTTTTCAGAGAACAGTAAATTCACCACAGGTCAAAGCATTTGTTGAATTGTATGTGGAGAAGAAATGGGAACTGTCTTTGGATGCATTTTAAGTTACACCCTGGGAAGCTCATACTCATTTTTTAACAGGATTCTATGTTGAATTTTCTAAGAATGGGGAAATAGTCTATCCAAAAAGTCTCCAGAAAAAAGTTACAAAGGATAAGCAGAGTCTGGTTGTAAAGGGGACACTCAATCTGGGTAGAAAGGTCTCTGAGTGAGTGAATTAGAGAGTGGATGAACTGAAAAATGTGCTGCTAGGCAGGTTTATATAACCTTCCTTTTTTTCTTTCATGACTTAAAAAGCATGATTTCAGCTCATGCCTGTAATCCCAGCACTTTGGAAGGCCAAGGCGGGTCGATCACGAGGTCAGGATTTCAAGCACAGCCTGGCCAACACAGTGAAACCCTGTAGTTACTAAAAATACAAAAATTTAGCTGGGCGTGGTGCTGGGTGCCTGTAATCCCAGCTACTCGGGAGGCTGAGGCAGGAGAATTGCTT